>NC_064815.1:1028561-1056832 GCF_023721935.1 Panthera uncia
TGGGTGGGTGTGTGGATGGATGGATGGATGGATGGATGGATGGATGGATGAGTGAATGAGTAGATGGGTGGGTGGGTGGATGGATGGATGGATGGATGGATGGATGGATGGATGAGTGAATGAGTAGATGGGTGGGTGTGTGGATGGATGGATGGATGGATGGATGGGTGGATGGATGGATGAGTGAGTAGATGGGTGGATGGATGGATGGATGGATGGATGAGTGAGTAGATGGGTAGATGTATTGATGGATGGATGGATGAGTTTAGAGCCAGCTCATCAGAAAACCTGTCTTTCAGGTAGGCTGAGATTCCTGATATAAGAATGAGAATGTGAACTTGCATTAGCCTACTCCTGTACCCCATCCCAACTTAAACCTCTTAATCCATCCTGGGTGCCTAAAGTGCAAGCTCTGTGTGTCTCCCTTCTCTTCCTGCCCTCTGCAAGCTCATTTCATACCTGCTTATTTTCTACCACAATATTTCATCCATGCAGGAATTATTTTCAGGTTTTGAAACTTGCCCAACTTCTTCCTTCTTCGGGACTCCTGCACATGCTTTCCTCCACCAAAAGTGTTTTATTAGGCCTTTTTCCATGTTTTTTTTCATAACCACTTTTAGACCTATGCCTGCATGTCACTTCGTCATGGTAGCCTTATCTGAGTCCTGTAGGCTACATCCCGTTATCCTCTTTTATGGCCCCTTCTCTTTCCCTTCAAAGCACTTCACAAAATTATAGTGTTTTCAGTTTCAAAATGGCCTGTTTCTTCCACTAAGGAGTGAGCTACTTGAGGAAATGCGTTAGGTCAGTCTTGCTCATCACTAAAATGTCTAGCTCTTAGTAGACACTCCACAAGTGGCTATCAAATAAAATTTTAAAACACAGACACCACGCCCTCTACAGTCCTACTGGAGCCAGTGACTTTGATGGGAGGTATTTATGGTCAAGGAAGAAAGGGGAGCATGTGTGTTCATGTTCATCTACCTCTTATGACTGTGTGAAGACCCCTACTTCTCTCTGGGCTGGGACCATGCCCTCTTTCTCCTAATATACCATGGATGAAGCAGAATAAGTTATAAAGCCCAGCTCATACTAGCTTAAGCCCAAGGAAGATTGATTATCTCAAGAAACTGAAAACTCTATGCATAGGTCTACCATCAGTCATTGCTGAATATAAGCATTTGAACCATAGCAATGGGGATCTCTCCTTGACATTACTTAGTTTTTCTCTCTTTTGAGTCTTGGTTTTTTATTGGATGTAGCTTCTTGCATGGCGTCAATGGCTCTTACAACTTCAGATCTGACAGAAAATGCCTGAAGGTGTGTGGCTAGGGAGCTGCAGCCCACGCTGGGTCACACGCCCTTCCCTAAACCATAATTCTGTGGCCAGGAAGTTAGAATCCTTGAGGGGCAAGAAATGAAGACACACATCACTTCTTGCCCACCTCTGAATGCCAGTCAGTATGTTTTCATTAGTATCTCCAGTGAATCCAAAACCCAACTCTATTATACCCTAGTGTATAGGAGTGCACATTTTATAGAGATTTATATGTAATTTTCCTATCCCCCCATCTGTCTTAGGTCAGATCCCCTAGGGATAATGCCTGAAATGGGGATTTTGTGCAGGGGGTTAATTGAAGGGATGCTTTCAGAGGGAGCCTATGGGAGAGGAGGTAAACAATTAGAGTAGGGCAGGGGAAGACTCACAGGCAAAGATGTGGTTTCAGGGGAAAACTGAGTCGGAGCCTGTGGGAAGTTCTGGAATGATTAATTACACCAAAGATGGTTTCACCCAGAGTCTAATTCCCATTCCATCAGCCTGTCTCTAGACAGAGGTTCAAGCTGTCCCTCAGGAAAGGATGACAGCCCTTACTCCTCCTGTACCCCTACCTCCACCCTCACCCTCGGGGCCTTGTTTTCTAAGTAATAACCTCTATTTTTATTTTCTGATTAGTTTCAGTTCTGTGTGATGCCCTCTATCTCCTTGGTCTCCCGGCTGAGCCTCCTGTTTAAACACCCAGATGGACGCAAGAGACTTGCACATTTAAGGAAGATTTTTCCGTTAAAAGGGTTGACACAAGAGGTGAACCACCATACCTTTAGAGGCACAGGGAGAGAAATTCACTTGCCCCTCCCATCCCCTTACATTTCTGTTTTTCCATCTCTTCCAGCATCCAGGGTCATGGACTCTCTACTCTCCTTTGGATAGAGATCTGTCCACCCTCTGGGTGCTTCACTCCTCCCTTTTTGGTTTACTTATCGTGCAGTTTCGGTGGCCACTGCCAGGTTTTCATATGCCAAGGTTGCGACATCAGGGATGGCAAATTGAATTTCCCCTTGTAATCACAGGAAGGCAAGTCACTGTCCTCTCCTTCTAATGTAAATGACCTGAACCCTGCTCCAGACTCATCCATGATTCCTCTGCCTCACTGTTTTTCAATACGTCTACCTTCGCAGCCCTCCCTCCCCACCCCCGACGGTCTCCAGCAGCCTTCATGTCTGCGCACACATAAATAAGGCTGTATGCACGCGTGTGAGAATATATAGCCATCACGGTACTGTGTGGGCATGTAGACGTGCTGAGGAAATGTAATAGAGTGTGGTTGTGTGTTTGTAGGTGTATAATAAGTTTGCTGCAGACTAGGGGGAAAAATGGAGCCATTTGTTGATTCAAACCAATTTTTTTTCCTCTTGAGTTAGTACCCAATCTGTAGCTAAGAACTGCTGACTACAGCATATTTCTGAGTGTAGATTTTTTTTTTTCCCCTGACAGCTAAGACCTAACTCCTGCCTGATCTATGTAGCTGCATTGTTCAAATTACAAAGCTTAGGTGACAGAACTGCTCTATTTTCTGGGAGCCCCCAACACACCTGTCATCAGATAGAAGCAAGAATGCAGAAGTCATCACTTTACTTAGAAACTCAGCAGATGATTGAAATTATTTCTTACTACTAATTCCCCTTTTAGTGGAGATAAGCCGCTTTGTTCAGCTGTAAATGAAACATTAGGGTATTAACTGTGGAGCCGAAGTATTGGGGAAGCTAAGATTTTATCTGCAGTAGGAACATTTTGGGCAATAAATTGTTTTGTTGGACAGAATACTAAATCTCTTGAGTTACAAAGAAGCAGAGCTCATTAAAGGGGATGCTTAAAGCAGGGGAAAAAAAGGCGAGACAAAAGCTTATTACCTTTGTTGTGGGGATTGGAGGGGGTTTTTGCAGGTTCTCATGTATATGTAGCATGGTAGAATTATGCGGTACAGTTATTAAATAGATGTGTCTATAGACTTGCAAACGCTCTATGAATATGTCCAAGGGACAAATACATTTCTGAAATATCAATAGCAATCTGCAATAAGTTATGAATTTTGGAGTACATATTTATCCTCAAAGACTGGGTTTTTGTTTCCTGTGGGTAAAATTTCTCCGTCTCTTTGCCACATCCTTCAGATTAATCGGCTGGCATGGTTACATAAATGTTTGTAATAGAGAAGAGTGAGTGCCAGGATCATCCAAAATATTGTCGCAAAATACACACCTAAATTAAGATAATTATGCATTGCGAACATCGATCAGCAGGGCTTGAAAGGGAGGGGAGCATTCTCATGATGGCAGGGAGGCTCTTCCTGGGGCACTGGGGTTGTCAGTGGCAGGGTATGTGTCCGGTTGGGTGCCCCTAGTGTGTAAGTGTCAGGGGAGGGACACAAGGGGATGCTCTTTTGCAGATAATCAGGGCAGGAGGAGAACAGGGAGAAGGCAGAGCCACCCCTCCCTGGAGTTAGCTGCCCTCCACCGTGTCTCCAGGAGCAGGGCTTTAGTGGTCCAGCTCTCCACCTGTCTGAACTTGTTGCTCATTCCAGCCTCTGGGAGGAGGATGTCCTCAAGAGCGTTGCACCTGAGAAACCCAGACAGAGAACAGTGTAAACAGGCAAACCTCAGTTGCAAGCAGATGGGGATTTCGTGAAAGCGGAATCAGGGCTCCACAGTTTTTCTTCCTTTTTCTCCCTGAGTGATTCAGAGCATGTCTTCACAGACGCCCTGAGCCTGAAGGCTCTCACTGCCGTTTCTGCCTTTCCCTGCATGCCCGGATTCACAGGTGGATGCCCAACACCCTGTCACCACGACGGACTCATGTGCTCTGAGTTCCCACCCTGGACTTGCCATTAGTTCCAGCTCCACCACCCTCTTCCTTGGTTCTTTCCACAGAAACAGGGACAACACTTTCCAAAGCATAGCAAGAAGCTGACGGTGGAATAGGAAGTGCAAGAAACACATAACACGCAGACTTGTATGAACTTTGGGAGGACACTCAGGCCTGACTTGGTTTAAGAAAACTCAGCATATGAAAAATGAACATATATATGTATTTTTTCAAAAGCAGCAAGCAAATGATAATTATTTATTTAATTAAAAATGCACCAAATTGTAAGATCTTCTGCACATGAAAAAAAAAAAAATAGCATCCTCTTTGTCTTCTACCTCTGACACATAATATGGCACTGGGAAGAGATTCTTGAACTGACGACGAATAAGGGTTGCTTGCCTTGTGTTTATATCCAATGTATATTTAAAACAGAATTCTAGTCTCAGTGTATTTAACCTGTCATTCATTGTGCAAGTGACTTTTTAGGACCCCATATCCACAGGCTGTAGGGCACCAGCCTGTCAGTGTTGTTTTATGGGAACACCAAGCATCCAGTTAATTTCTTATGACTGTCATGTAGAGGGCATTTTGTGTCTTCTTGAGATAAGTAGAAATGTAGATCTGTAGAGAAGTGAATAGAATCTTGTGACAGAAGGGACCTCACAGCTGTGCATTACCCTATGAACTCTGAAAGTGGTACCAAAGAATGACAGTAGCAAATGGTAGGAGGTTAAAATCAATATTTTTCAATGTAGTGTCCCAATTATTGATACTGTATAGATGAACTTGATATTGAATGATTCAAAAGTATAATGCTATTTCCATGATAAAACTGTCCTGGTACCCCAGAATGACTTTGGTATATATATATATATATATATATATATATTTGGTATATATACCAAATTGGTATATATATATATATAGAGAGAGAGAGAGAGAGAGAGAGACCCCCATATATACATATATATGCACCCCCACTTTTGTCCTTTATAGTTCAAGTGATAAATTTCTGGTGGTGTGAACAGGTGTTAAGAGTTCTGGGTTCAAGTCCTGTCTGTGTCACGGATACATAACCCTGAATATGCCTGGTAGTCTGTTTGAGCCTCAGTTTTCTCACTGTAAAATGGCATCATGACACTACCCAATTTTTTAGGGCCCACTTAGCTGTAAATTTCCCCAACTCATGAACAACAAAAGCTTTGTTTTATAACAAAACATGGTATCCGAGCTTCTTTTGTGGTCTTCAGGTGGACTGAGCCACATTCTCAGAGCAACTGTTTGATGATTTCATCTCCACCAACTGTTTTATTTCTGGTCCCATTCCAGAAATAGATCCAGCAGGATTCCATGTGGAGGAAGGAAATGGCTTTGGTAGACCCATTTCAAACAAGCCAGAGCTTTGGTGGGGAATGTTTTCAGCTCTTCAGATGTAGAGCGCCACCCTTGTGGTCAGACGGCCCATTGCAGGGGCAGGAACACACTGTTGAATGCTGTTTCCTTCCCCTCTGAGTGATACTGAAGTTTGTTGGGCCTAAGTGCCTTCATCTGAAAAAGGGAGACAGAGGATTATCTCAGTGTTATAAAAGTTTTGAAGATGATAATGGTGAAGCATTTAATTAATATCTAGCATGTTAAAGAGTCTCAAAACTCTGGTGAGAGTGGCTATTATTATTGTATTAATTTGGGAATAAAGATCAAAAAGCAAATCCTCTGGAGAGTCCCAAGCTGAGGGCAGATCTTCAGCCTCACTCACAGCCATACTGAGTGGCTTACCCAGATGTTGGCTCTTTGACCCATATCTGACCTATGCCACCGCCAGATACTTATATACCTAAGGAACTTTATGGAGAAGAAATTCCTTATTCTTTCAGGAAGCTGTTAGAAAGTGAAATTTGAACTTGAAATTTGCTCATGTGGCTGACTGTGGCCAGGGGACCCCTGTAGTCAATGATATGTGCAGAGATTGAAGTGGAGTCCCAGCTCGGGCCCCATGTGGAGAGAAGCCACGTCTTCCCAACCTTTGGTGAGAATCCTTGGAGAAGACAACTACTGAAACGATCCTTTCCAGACATCGTACTTGAACTAACATGGAGCTAACAGGCTTCCTATTAGTTCCTAGGGCCATTGTAACAAACTACCACAAACTTGATGGCAGAAGCAATAGATTCTGGAGGCTAAAAGTCTCAAGTCGAGCTGTCAGCAGAGTTGGCTCCTTCTGGAGACTGAAGAAAAATTCATCCCACGCCTCTCTGCTAGCTTCTGGTGGCTTCTGGCAGTCCTGGGAAGTCCTTGGCTTGTAGACCCATCACTTCAATTTCTGTCTCCGTCTTCACAGGGCCTTCTCTGCTGTTTCTTACAAGGATTTGTCATTGGATTTAGGGCTCACCCTCAAGCTGGATGATCTCATCTGAGAGTCATTCACTTAATCACATCTGCAAAGACCCTTTTTCCAAATAACATTGCATTCACAGGTTCCAGGGCTGGGGCTGAGGACTTGGACATCCATTTCTGGCAGTCCCAATTCAACCACTGATGAGGAGTGAAGTATCCTTGTATGGAGAAGCAGTTCACTTCAAATGAGACTGCTCAACAACAGTTACATGATAAAGGGAGTCAACATCCTCACCACTCATTGCCAATTGATTGTATGTGTATCTTTTCTATTTATCTCAACAACCCTAGAAGGTAGGTGATATGCTCCTTCTCAGCTTATGAATTAGAAATCTGAGCCTTAGGAGTGGAAGATCATTTTCTTAGTCACCCAACCAGGAAGGCAGCGCAGCTGGTACCCTAGTCCGGGTTTCTCTAATTCCCAGATCCATGCTGGGGGAAACATCGTGCTAGAAGTTCTCAAACTCTGCCCTGCCTAAGATCTCCTGGAGACTGTTAAAAGTATACCTTCCCCCAAGGTTCATCTCCAGAGTTTCTGAGTCTGTATGGGCACAGGGTAATCATCTACATTTAAAATAACTGTGTTACATAATTCTGCCCCCTCTCTCCTCCTACTGAACCCATCTCTCAGGTAATTGCCACCTTAGCACAGGGTCTAGGAGACATATTCAGATTCTCCCCAAAGACAGAAATCCTCAAAAGTCAAAAGTAAAAAACCACCTATAAGAGAGGCCAAGTTGCTTTTTTTTTCCTTTCTTCTTTTTTCTTGCTTCGTCCTTGGAGCTTCCCACCCCCGCCCCCAGCACATCCCTCTCTTGCTGGCTCCTCCACCCACAGGAGGAAATGTGGAGATCAATGGTGATGCAGCTCCCAGTCCTTTCCTAATTTTAAGTCTTCTTCCTCTTTGAGCATGTGAAGTTTCCTGCTTGGGGGACGCCCACAGAGCTAGAGGGGAGAAGTTCTTCAGCAAAGCACAGCAGAGGAGCCATAGTCCTGCAATAATCCAGTCAATTAAACATTGATCTCAGTTCCCAGCAGCATGGAGGCAGTATGGAGGGCAGGGCAGCAGTCGTCCATGCTGCCATTGGTGCACAGGCCTGGTAAGTGATATTTAAGGGATCTTCTGGTAGCAGAAAGCAGTGTGGTTGATGATCTTTGCTGCTGAAGAAGCAAAATTGAAGTGTCACATACCATGATTCCATTTTGTCTCTAAAATGTTGTCCTGCCAACCTTGGAGCCTCGCATGAACCCCGTGAATGTGAACGGACAGAAGGATGAAATCTGGCTTGATACAGCTGATTGGAGAGGGTGTATCCAAAACATAGCCCCAAGACATCCCAGGAGAACTTGGCTGAGCAGAGAAAACAAGCAATGGTATTAGAACATCAGGAAGAGTTAAGCTGCCCGCTGAAGTTATTTTTAAAAATTATATCTTCCATGCATTTATTTTTAATCACATAGTGGTTGGCATAAAGCCATTTTGTCTGTGAAACAACTTAAATATAACATGAAAATCATGAATATGCACAAATAGGGAGGAAAAGGTGGAAGTTTCCAAACTTCAGTTAACCCCCAAATCTCACTGCTTTCCTCAGAGGTAAAGTTTGTCAGTAGTTAGCATTTGTTCCAGACTTTTCTCTGATGAACTGTAACCCAACTTAAAATAATAGTAGGTGCTTTGGTGAAACCACAGACAAGTAGACACATTGATGATTAGATAAATAGCTAAACATGTTGATAGGTAGACAGACAGATTAGACTTCTGGAATCCAAAAGTCTGGGTAGGAGAAAGTTTTGACCTTGCTGTGTGTAGATACTGAGGATTGACAAATTCATTGTTTCACTCCTCTAGTCCCAACTTTAAAATCTGCAAAGTGGGGAAAACGGTATCTGTGTTGCATGCCAGACTTGAAGATGAGTGAGCCTTCACTGATCAAATGTATTTGGAAATGTCACAAGCTCAGCAGACACAGTGGCACCATGAAGAGATGTCATAGGACCTTTCCCTCCTAAGCCTCAGTTCTTTTCATGTGTTATCATCAAGCACAAAGCAAAAGAGCTTGTGAATTGCGTAAAGAAAACTAGATTGTTCTGTAAAAATGGCCCTTGAGAAGTTTCACATCCAAGCTCATGTCATATCCCAAAAAGGTCACATCCCAAAGGGGGGGGGGGGCATCATGTGTTAATAATACATTGAGCATACAGCGGGTGGGTGTTCTTTTTTTTCCCACTAGAGAGTTATTTTATTTTATTTTATTTTATTTTGTTTTTAGATTTTAAAGATGCAGAGTGACATATTCCACATGGTCAGATTGTATTATAAAGTAAAGGTTTAATTAAAACATAGAATTGATTTTTGCCAAAATGAAAGAAAAAATAACATATATATATATATGTATATATATATATATGTATGTATACATATATATATATAGCTGTAGTTCAGAACTCTTGCTGTGATGAGCAACTCTTTGAAAATATGTTTAAAAATTCACCGAGTCTTGTCTAAAGACTAACCTGTGAGGAGGGATGAACTAACTTATTCACTTCTGGACATTGTTAAATGCCCTGAAAGTGGTGGTTAATAACTTCCTTTTGAAGTGAAAAATAGTAAGCATGTTCCTGAGCCCTGTCATCAATCTTTGATAATTTCAGATTAAGGCATTGTCTTTGCATCGCTTCTCGGCCTTTTGGCTAAGATCAAGTGTAGGCATTGTCTTTGGATACAAATGAATATCATTTTTTAAATGCGGTTTTAAATAAAATTTTAAAAAGTAATAATCTCCTATCCTACCGCACTGAGAATTTCTACTGGAGGAAAGGAGCAAATAGAGGTTCCTTGCTGCTCTTAGCAGGAAGTGGTTGGGGGCAGGATACTTCAAAGTACCTGAACTGCAGTTGTAGAATGATGTTCTTTGGCTTCCAATCCTTATGCATAATTTGAATGTGACTGGCTTTCAATGCTAAGAATGTGAGGCTCCCCTCTTAATTATAGTATTTTAGATGAGCCTAATTTGACAGCCACTGGCACGCAATATGCTAAATATTTCATATAATGTGACTTTGAGAAGAGGGGAGCCCCCCCTCCTTGAGAATCCCAATGGGTAAGACATTATAACTTAGAATTTCAGCATCAACAGCAGGGACAGCTTAACTGCGGAAAAAGTCTTCCTTTGATTTGATGTTCCCAAAGGTACAAACTTGGAGGCAATTTCAGGAGCACTGTAGGTCACTTGCAGATCTGATCTTGAAGGAAATGAAGAGCCTTGAGCTCCACATCCATGACGCCATTTTGCCATGAAGTGGAGCTTGATTTTCCTTGAATTATTCTATCACTTTTTACACACCCTTCCCCACTGGACTGGGTAGACTACCTTCTAGTTGAGACCACTCAGTCAGTGACTGAGGCACACATTTGGAGACTCTTATAGTTCTCCATCATCTCCAAAGAATTGTCCAATTGATGACATGTGCATTATAAATGAATGTGAGCAACAGATATCTAGTGATGCCGCATGTTTATGTTTCAGTAGATCTTTGTTAGAAGCATTAACGTGTCTTATACTATGCCAACAGTGATATTTTGAGTTAAGTAATTTTTAAAAGCAGGCAGTATGTATGCTCTCCATTTTGGCAGATAAGAAAGATAAACGTGAAAAGATGGGGATTTATTTAAGATCACTTTGCAAATCATTGACCTGCCAAGGATAGGTCTCCAGACTTGTATCATGTGGTGATAGTGTCTGAGAGGTGAACAATTATGGCTCCAGCTAACACTTTCTGGGTACTGCCAGGTGTCAGACATTATGTGTAGCCATTGGCATGCACGACCTCCATGGAGAGATCCTGTTATCACCCCTGTTTGATGAGGAAAAAAAGGCCTATAGAATGTAAATAATTGTCCTCAAGTCATCCACCTAGCACATAAGTGAACAAGATCTCAACTTCTGAGTGCATCCTGTCTGCCAACCATGTTAAGCTTCCATTGGAAATACGTAGTGAGCCTATGGATTTCAAGGGAACATTCTTCCAAAAAGCTCAGTGCACTTTTTTTCCCACAAATTAAAATTGTATGTATATAAGGTGTACAGCTTGATATTTTGATATATGTTTACATTGTGAAATAATACGGTGAAAACATGGAGAAAAGGAAGTCCCGCTGTATTGTTGGTGGGAACGTACATTGGCTCAGCCACTACGGAAAATAGTATGGAGGTTCCTCATGATCAAGCAAGCCCACTTCCAGGTATATATATCCAAAGGAAATGAAATCAGTATTGCAAAGTGATATCTTGACTCCTGTATTCATTGCAGCATTATTCACAACAGCCACGATAAGGAAACAACCTGAGTGTCTGTTGGTGGATAAATGTGTAAATAAAATGTGATACACACACACACACACACACACACACACACACACACACACTCAGGAATATTATTCAGCCTTATAAAAGAAGGAAATCCTGAGTATACTGTTTAATTCTCTGGTTCTCTCCTGCCATGGTTTTATCAGGTAGAATGGATTCTAGGTTAGACTTTCCTTCTCATCAATGAGGGTTTGAAAGCATGCAAGTTCCACAGGATGCTGATAAGGGTTGGGTGAGGGGGTGGCAGGCAGGGTGGAATCCCTGAATCCATGCATCTTATTCCTAGTGACTAGATGTTTGGATGTGTGCCCCCTTCTTATCTCTACTCCTCCAAGTAGAAACAGCTCTACTTTGTAGCCAGAAAGATGCCTGCCAAGCCACTAAGGGCATCGTTTAGGGTAGGGTAATAACCCTTAAGAGTGTGCTTTTAAAGTTGGGTGGTGCATGCTTGCTAGGTTGCAGGGCAATCACCGAAGCAGCTTCCTGTGTACATCCTGGGGAAAGACCTCCAGTGAGCCTGCAGGTGCAATTTCTTTTCTGATCCTAGAAAGAAGGCTCTTGACGATACAGCAGTGTTTGTTTTCTGCTTGGTAAAGTACAAAGGAAAACAGCGGAAATTAGCCCAGCACAGTGTTGATGCCAGCCCAGAGGTGGGGACTCTGATGGCACCCCCCTACTCCCCTCCAACGCAAACCTTTGCCGCCAGAAAGCCTTCCCCTGCAATGGGATTAGCAGACACAGCAGCTTACGCCAAGGCGCTGTGCAGTTTTTACCCTGTTCCACCAGGTGTTGCCAGAGAACATTGAGCAGAGCCGAGCTCCGGGCGAAGTGTGTTCGCGGCTGCTGGAACACGGGGCTGCTCAGAAGGCAGCAATTAAATGAGTTATGCTGACTCCAACAGCTCTCTTCCCTGCACGTTGAAATATGCCTCCTGTGTCTGCCTCATGCCTCACATTGCAAATCAACACATTTCGTTGCATATTTGGGTATGGGTGTACACTCTCACACTGGAGGAAGGAGACCACGCAGAACTGTGCTGCTCCAGGTCACCAACCCAAGCCCCAAGGGCACCTGCGGTCAGCTTGCATCCGTACCCGGAAGTAGACAGCTACCTCAGTGCTCATGAGGGTAATTCCCTGTGAGGTCCATTGCGTGTTAACCAGAGTTCATTGCTTCTTAGTACCTGTTCTCTGTTCCTTTCCCATTCTTCTATATCCAGAGCAATGAGGCCACGGTTCTAGATCTGTGGTTCTGAGCCAGGTGTGACTGAGTCCCCGGGGTTCATTTGGCCATATCCAGAGACACTTTTGGTTGTCACGACTGGGGAGGAAAGGAAGTAAGTAACTCTGGGCATCTATTTGGTAGAGGCCAGGGATGGTGTTAATCATCCTACTGGGCACAAGACAGTCCCACCAAACAATTATCCAAACTGCCAGACTGCTGAGATCAAGAAACTGTTCTAGAGGCAGAGGCTTTATCAGAAAGATGATTTTATTGTCCAAAACAATACTGAAATAAGTCTTTCCAATTGTGATTGTCTCAGCAAAGCTCCTCTGTATCACTGCAATTAAACATCATGATTTGCCAAGGTTACACCTCCATAAAAGAGTTACAAAGATGCCATATATTGTGGGCCTACTATGTGCCAAGTAAATTGCTCATATTATCTCTAACCTCGCAGAAATAGCATTGCGGGTGGGATTGTTATTTTACAATATCAAAGAGGAAACCAGGGCCAGAAAGTTTGCATTTATCTGTCAGTGTCATGCAGCGACTAAGCGGAGAGCCCAGTTTTGAACCCAAATCTAGTTTGTTTAGGGCCATTGTCTCCTTCCCCACGATTTGCTGTCCCTCCCTGTGTCCCAGAAGGCAGCCATGGTTTCTGCATGAACTGGGGGAAAAACATGCCCCAAATGGGCTCCAAGCTTCCTAGATCTGGGGAAGTGACCTCACTGGACCGCCATTACTCTATCTGCCAAGTTGGGACAGAGGAGAGGATTGGATACTCCATAAAGGGCGTTTTCTGATTCTTGCAAGACCTAATAGCTCCTGTTGGTAATCTCTGAGGGATATTCTGGACATCTACAATACACCAGAAACTCAACCATGGGGCATCTGCTTTTGACAAATTATGAGGCCGGCATAGCTATAGATATTCTTATTCACGACTCCCCATAGGAAATCTCCAGATACTTTGGGGAAGAAAAGGTCAGGCACTGAAGAGAAACCATGACACTTAGTCACTCTAGGGAAGGTATGATTGTTATAATTCTTGTCCATCTTTGTGTCCTCAGAGGCAACAGTGGTGGGTATGGCCTCGTAGGGGCTCAATTTGTATTTCAGGCATTAGTTTCCTCCTAAGAAACACATGAACAGGGTTCAACAGAAGTAGGGAAGAAAACAGCATATCATAGCAACCCAAATATGACGGCATGTCCATTATATTGATTGCTGTGGAGATTCACCTTAGTACCATGTGAACTGGCTTGTGCACTCATAACCTAGAGGCTGTCCAAGTTTCCAGAATCTTCCACATCCCCGTAGATTCAGTGTCTTCAATGAAGTTCTAGCACCATACACATTTTTTTTCTGTTTTGTCAAGAATGGGCAAACTAAGGCCTGAGAGCCAAATCTGGCCAGCAAACTGTTTTCCTAAACACAGTGTTATCAGAGCACAGCCATGCTCATATTTGCTTACAAATGGCCACTTTTGCACCACAAGGGCAGAGTTGAATAGCTATAATAGATCCTAAGGCCCATAAAGCCTAAAATACTCGCTCTCTGGCCCTCTACAGAAAAAAAGTTTGGAAACCCTTGCTTTAGACAACTGAAAGCCAGTGACTTTCCCTAGCACAAACACAGAGAGTTAGATTAAGCAGAACGCACCTCTGTCCGGCTACCTTGGATGGCGGGCCACTCATGTTCTTTGGGCCATAGTATTTGTAGCATCGTCCTATGAAGGACTTCACTGCGAGTAATAAAAGTCTCACATTAATGGAGGCAGTGCTCAAATTGTTGAGAGTTCCTCCCCACCCCGCTATGTTTAGTGAGATAAATTGCACTTCACTATAGTGACTTGTAGATGACAGTGAAGCCAAGGAAATTTGAATGCAGTGACTATATTCATTTTGAAATAAAAAAAAAATTTTTAATGGTTGTTCTGTGGGAAGTCGAACACAGTAAACGATTCAAAACTGTCACCGCATTGAGATGAATGGGAGTAAACACTGTGCCTCCAAAGGCATTCCATAAATATCCTTAAATTATAACCATCTGTTTGATCTGCTGAGGAAAAATAACTAATTCCTGACGTTTTCCCCTCTCCAGACTGCCCACTGGATGTACCCAGGATTGGGATCTTTGTTGCCGATAACTAACGTGATAATCTAGTAAAACTTCCTCTTGATCTAGGTGAGCAGTCTACAGCAGATTTCTCCACCATTGATGTTTTATGCCATTTAATTCTCTCTTGGGGGGATGTTTAGCACCATCCCTGGCCTCACCTACTTGATGCCAATGGCACTTTCTCCCACCTTGACAATCAGGTGTCCCCAGGCATGGCCAAATGTCCCTGAGGAATGCGGATGAAGTTAGACCCACAGTTGAGAACCATTATTCTAGAAGGAAGTCTTAGAAAGGACTTAGTGAGCCCTTGGCATTCACACATGTAAATCATTGCATGTTGTTATTTCAGACGAACTTTTCTTCTTTTTCCTTCTGCAACCCTCAGCCCCCCAGTTCTTCCCCTCCTTCCTCCTGGGCTCAGTGCTTATTAATGTCTAAATGCACTGCAAAGATGAGATTACCTTGAACTCCTCCAGCTTCGCCTGATAACCCTGAGCTGCATTGTCGCTCTAAGCCAGATCAGCAGAACCAGGTCTGTGATCAGGTTCCGGGAGCTGGAGCACCTCTCCATCGCCGGCTGCTGTGATCAGAGGGTCTGGAGAATGAGCACCTCTCTGATGTGGTCTTATCAGGCTGAGCCTAATGTCAACCCTGTTAGAAGAGCTTTGTCCGATCTGCCTGTAGCTTTGTTCTGAACCGTTCAGTAACAGTTCACTGGAGCAGAAAGAGCCCTGTGAATTGATATTATAAACCCACATGCCTGTTTTATTCATTGTGGAGGCAACCGAATATAACACAGGTATTTATTTTTAGTGATTGGAGAATGGCATTTCATTCCCCTTCCCCCTTGTCACAGAATGTGGAAAACAGAGAAAATAACACACAACTCTTTCTGAACACAAATCTGTTGAAAAGATATTGATTATTGTTTCAGTTACTTTGCACTATCTTAAATAGTGTATGTGTGTGCCCTGAATATATATGTGTGTATAATATATATCACATTCATTTGGATGGTCTTAATAAAGAGCCACAGGCCAGCGGATGTAATCCAATCACCACGGGTCTAGCCTTCTATCTCTGGCTGTTCCCTTGACCCCCGCCTCCCCGGTTTCATTGCAAGTTAGATTTTCTAGAAAAATTCATGAAACTTCATCATGTTTCATTCATTCTTTGCTCCTGGGCATTCCTCGCTGAAGGTCAGGAGCTGTGAAATTTCTCTTTAGTCCCATTGCTTTGATATGGCATGGGCCAGGCAATGAAGAAAATGAAGTGTGGAAAAATGGAGTTACAGCAATGACTTAAATGGGCGGAGGGTTCTGCCCAACGCGGCCGGGTTAGAAATGAGGAGGTGAGCTGCCTGATGTGTGAGCTGACATGATTCTAACAGTGGGACCTGGGGGGAGGACCAGGGCACAGCTGGATGGCTCCAGTTCCAAGGTCCCTTCAGTTAGTTAAGTCTCCATCTTCTGTTGGTGTCTTCAAGGATAATGATGGTGATGACGATGAAGATGGCAGTAACAGATTGAACCATAAAAACTTGCTGACATTTGATAATTGTTTATCTACTTAAATGTCACCTTCATATGGTTCCACTTAATAATTATAAAAATGAATGGCTGACACGTACTGGGAGACACAGTGGTCCAGGCACGGTGCTGTAAGCATTACACAGGCATTAGTTTGTTCGATCAACACAACCACTCTCTACTGACGATACCTTCATTACCCCAGTTGACAAATGAGGACCCTGGGACTGTGGGAATAACTTGCCAAAGGCCACAGAGTAGCAAAGCTGGATTTAAACCCAGGAGATTAATGCTGCAGTCTGTGTTATTAACCCCCAGCCTACGCTCTTGGCTGGATAAGTTTTAGACAGATGTTCATACTTTCCACAGAGGGTCCTGCATTTCCATCAGGCTTGGGGAAAATGAGATTTTTTTTTTATTTGTTTGCAAGTCTCCCTAATTATGAGGAGTACTAATAGGCCCGAGCAAACTGCTCACTGCCTAGTAATGGGATTGTTGCCATCCAGTCGGAATCTTAAGAATGACCCACAGACCACGTTGCCTTGAGGCAGGAAGAGTCAGACCATCCTCATCAGCTTCGCCAGTCCTCCATGTTAGTTCTTCTGACGATTTATGGGATTTCAACTATAAAATCTCCCTTCTTTGAATTTCATCCCTTCTTTAGGACAGGAAGCAAAGCCCTAAAAGTCTTATTAGCCAAGATGCTGAACGTGTGAAAATAGTGAGTCTGGTGGAGAAAAACAGTGGGATCACTTTGGTCTTTCTCCCCCAAAATGTGTCCTTTCAGATTTGTCCTGAGAAAAATATCAGACGAATCCCAGTTGAGGGACAGCCCACAAAATATCTGACCAATACACTGTCAAGATGATGAACAGCAAGGAAAGTCTGAGAAACTGTCACAGCTGAGAGGAGCCCTAGGAGGGTGATGCCTAATGTCATGCAGTGTCCTGGATGGGATACAGGACCCAATGGGTGACATTAGAGGAAAACTCAGGAAATCTGAGTGGAGGAGGACTTTAGTTAACATAGTACATTACCACTGTTTCATTAATTGTGGAAAATGTACCAGACTCCTGTAAGATGTTAATTAGAGGGGAATTTGATGCAAAGTGCATGCAAGCTTTCTCTACTATCTTTACAACATCTTTGCAAACCTGAAACTACTCTAAAATTTGAATATATATATATATATATATATACATATACATATATAGCAGAAAACCATAAGCACATACTCAAAAAATGGAAGAACCAAAAGTTGTCCAAACTTTCCTGTGAATGAGGGCTCCTCACACAGAAACACAAAATACACTATTCGAGCTTTTTCACGGTGTATATCAGGCAAGTAAAGGCTTTGCAAAGTCCCACTCTATGCAATTTCAATGTAATTTGTGTGATTGGGTTGAACTCAGTTTTTCCCAAACTGATATAATCACATAATCATTTGATTTGAAAAATAGCTCTAGAGGAAACAAACAAACAATAACAACAACTTAGGTCACAGAACTCCCAGATCATGAGGACTTTCTAAGCACCAGTTTTTCCAGAAAGTGACGTTGGAGGCTTTCACATTACCGCTCTGCCCCAAAATCCTGGGTGACTCCTTATACTGCCTCAACCTCAAATCATTTCTCCACCCTGGCAATTCTGTCACACATGAAATGCCCTTCTGCCCCCTCTCTTTCTTTGTCTGTGGAAGAGGGTCTCACATTTCTCGGGAGGGCTTCTTAAAACCGAGATAGCTGGAGCCCACTGCCAAGCTTCCTGATTCACTGGGTCTGGGACGGGGCCTGGAGAACATTTATTTCCCACAAGGTTGCAAGTGATAACAAGGCTACTGGCCTGGAGACCACACTCTGAAAACCACTGAGGTTCCTTTGCTCTGGATGTGAGTTTGTCTCGCATTTCTTCCATAGAATCTGGGCTTTATCTTATTCCCATACATTTGCTCTTTTGCTGTTCCCCGTGGATGGGTTACCTAATACCTAAAATAAATAGCAATGAAGTATTCCCCAGGGGTGTGGGATACAAAAATGGAGAGGAGCCAAAGAGGAAACAGGGCCTATTTGGTTTGAGAACAGCACAGTGTCACAAAAAGAGAATTTTTCTTTGTAACAGAAGATCTAGGCCCCAGACTCTGCACCATCATTTGCTAGCTGAGTGACCTCACGCATATTTCACAAAGTCCAAAAGGTTGACTTCTCTACTAAAAAATGGGGATAGTATTCACCTCTTCAGCCTTTGTGAGGATTAATTGGTGGTGCATATATTAAGGTGCACAGATCCTGGCACATCGCACTGACTTCTGAATCTGCACAATTGAACAAGCAGTTCGGATAATCCCAGATGGTGTGTTCGGCAGGCAATGCATTCATTCATTCTTCACCGACTCAGTTATTCAGCACGTGTCTCCACTGGGCTCCCGTGTTCCAGGTGACATTCCAAGTGCTAGGGAGACAACAGTGGACAAGATAAAGACCCCACCCTCACAGAGCTGATGCATAGTACACCCTGCACAAATAAATAGGTAATGAGCGTCCAGGTCATGAGAAGTGGTAGAAAGTAGGAGTGAAAGCAGTATGAGAAGATATGAGACGGGATGGTCAGAGAAGGTCTTTCTGAGAAGATGACTCTAGAGGCAAGACTGAATAAGTGGGAGAACACATAAGAGAATCTCCAAATTTGGTTCTTCCTAATGTGAATCACATAATGTAACACAGCTATGTTGTAGTTACTCTTAGTTTTTCGTCGTTGTTGTTGTTGTTGCTTGTTTTTGAAACAGAAAACATTGATTTCCCACTCGATATGGTAGATCTTATTGAGTGCCCCCCATATCCTGAGCACAGTGCTTGGTATTTTGCAATTATTGTTTCTAATCCCCATGACAGCTCTACAAGGGGGAGCATATCATTTCCATATTATAGTTAGAGGGGTCTTAAAGAAGTTACGTGGTCACATAGTAAATGGCCAGTGTTAGCTCTTTCTACTACACCCTACAGCCTCTAACATACAAAATTCTGAACTGTATTCATTTCTGAAATCCATTGTGGTACCAACTATATTATCCTAATTCTCTTAAAGGACCAATTATTTTGTTGCCATTTTCCTAATTCATTATATTGCAATGCCCAGTAGTTTACAATGCTGGCTGCATGTTCCAGTCCCCTGGGAGTGGGGGCCGGGGATCCAGGACTTTAAAATCTTCTCAGATGAATCTGATGTACAGCCAATGTCGAGTACTACTGGCTAGCGTTATATTCAAGATTTGTAAATATTTTCTGGCTGTATAACCAGTGGAGCACTGGTTTAGAATGTAGATCCAGAGGGTAGCTATAAGCCAATACACTTGAGGTTCATGATCAGCAAGTGATTAATCTCTCAGAAATGAGAGACAGACCAGCCCCCTGAGCGGGCAGACAGTACGGTATCATAGAATTAGCTCAGACCTTGGAGTCCAAACTGGGTTTGACACCCAGCTTTGCCCTTCTCTGGCTCTGTGATTTTGGGTGACGTACTAACCCTATCTGTACCTAATTATATGCCCCAAACATGGTTAATGCAGGCACTTCCCAACACTGTGGCGTCCATTGTCCCTCTCAAATACATACCCCAAGCAAGGCGTACTAACTGAATCCCAGGAAGACAAGAAAAGGGCAACGATTTCATTTCCACCCAGTAATGCGCTACATTACTTTTCCAGTATGGGAAAGTAAAATGAAACAAGAAAAGTATATTTAAAAAAATTCTTTCCAGGCCTTCTTTCCAAAGTTACTCAATTCCAAATTTAGCATCCTCTCCTGGGAAAAATAAAACTGTCTTTTTTATGCATCCGCTGTGATACCTGTGAACCCAATAATACTCACTATGGATCTTGGGCTAGTAGTGTTTTAAGAGAGAGGGGGAAGAAACAGAAAACAAAGAAGAAGCAAGGGAAGCTTTAAACCGCCTTCTCCCTTCTTCCTGGAGTCTTATGTCTGCAAAGCTGGTCTCTTCTGTAGCCTGCAGGGTCCCTCAGACCTCTTCTTTCTCGTGTGGCCCTTCTTTCTTATTAAACCCCCCATCGGAAACAATTGCTCCCACTTTGTATTCCAGGGAGCTGTAATATTTGCCCAACGATGAGCTCCATTCACTGGTTTGTTAACTGAAATAGGAAGTGACAGACTCAATAAAAGGAAACCTCTGTGCCCGGGAAACAGATATTATTTCTCCCCCTCACTCTCCCTTTCTCCTTCTCTCAGATGACTGTGCCGGGAATCTGCAGACTCTGAGCTTACGGACACACCAAAGCTTCCTATTGATCCATGTTTAACTAATTTGATCAGAATAGAGACTTTTATTCCCTGTGGTTCCTCTCACTGGCTCTTAGCGGATGTGATTGAGTGCTTGGGAGTCACCCCTGACCTCTTTTGATAGGGATGAGGGAAGGAAGGTGCACAGGGACCTGGGTCCACACTGTGGGAGGGAGGGGCATCCTATAGATAAGACGTGGGCCTCACAATTGGATGAGGGTTGCGGGGGGGAGTACAAGATTCCTTCCTGGGGACAACCTTCTTGTCTCTTTTGTTAAAAATGAATAATGAAAAGCACCCACCATTTCCAGTCATTGGAAACCATAGGATCCATGTGGTAATAGATGCCCTACTTTTAATCTCTGAGTAAAGGCAGTTCCGATTTTAGACAATTTTTTAGCCACATATATTTGAATACTGTAGTTAATAATGGTAAGTCATCATTACCATTAACAGCTAACACCTGTCAAACCCTTACGAAGGACCAAGGACTATCTAAGTCCATAATATATACTCTCTTATCTCATTTAATCCCCAAAACAACTCTTTGAAGGAGGCATTGTTATTATCCACATTTTATAGCAAAAAAATTGGGTCTTGAAGAAGTGACGTGCCAAAGATTGGTGGTTAGCAGATAGGGGCTCTAAGAATTCAGTGCATGATTCCTAAACTTGTACTTTGCTTAAAACATTGCTTTGCTTTGTTTTTAATTTTAGAGCTAACTGTCAATTCACACACAGTCGTAAGAAATAGCACAAAGAGATGATCCCATCCAGTTACACTCAATGATAGCGTCTTGCATACCTGTCATACAATATCACTACCAGGAAATTGATATGGATAAAATCTGTCCACCTTTTTTAGATTTCCTTTTTTAGATTTCAGTTATGTGTGTGCATTTCCTTCTTTGTAATTTTATCACCAGTGTCATTTCCTACAGTGGCCTCCACAATCCATGTACAGAGTGGTTCCATTCCAGGGGTCCCTGGCTTTACCCTTTGTAGCCACAGCTATTTCTCTTGTCCCTCACAGCCCGAGGAAATCACTCATCTATTCTCCATCTCTATAATTTGGTCATTTCAAGAATGCTACATAAAAAGTGTGTGAAAAGCTTGCTTCTCTGTACACAAGCACCGTTAAAGATTCAGTCCACACACAGAACCTTATGACCACTAGACTTCTCGGTCCCTTTCAATTCCTGTCATCTCCCACCTCCCTTTTGCTGCAGAGTTACTGAGGTTTCGCACAATGTTGACACCAGCGTGTAGCCCATACACCGTTCCCCACCTCTCTCATCCTGAGGATGGGCTCCAGATGTCCTTGTGCAGGAATTCTACAATATTCTCAGCTCATCAGCTCAAATTCTGCCCATGAGAGCCAATAGATTTCCTATCAATGTGCATCCTCAACCCCCTCTCCCTACCCTCACCACTGCCCCTCCCCCAGGCCAACCTCGGTCCACTGACCACACAGAGCCTGGGAGTAAGAAGACCAGCTTCAGTGGCTAACCAGTGATGTCCACCCCAGAAGCTTCCTTGCCCCATAGTGGTTAAAAAGCCAAAGCAGAAGAAAAGGTTTGCTCAGGTCTTACAGAGTATAACAGACAGGATTTAGTGTTGCCTCTTGTTCATTGGGAGGCTTTACCCCCCATTTTCACAGGATAGAGCATCTCCTGAAATCTTGGCTGGCAAACAGCCTTGACTCTTGCCCATGCCCTAGAGTGCCCAGAAGACTTCTCATCAAATGAAAAGACCGCTGCCCTTTCTAGGCATGTGTCAGGCCTCAGAGTGGAGATGAGGCAGCGTGCATCTCTGCCCAATAGCTTGCTTGGTTCTTTCCTTTTCCTGACTCTGCATCTGATGTCATTAAGGTCATTGCCTGTAAGTGGTCAGTTTGCATTTGGGGTGCACAACACGCAAAGCTGAGCTGCCCTTTGGCACAGAGCAGTGTTATATTAGATCAGATCTTAGGATTTATGGAAGCTTTCACACACCTGTTCTTCAAGTCCAGAAAACATGCTGTCAGTGTTAACTACTCTCTAGAGTGCACACTCCCATTTTCTCTTTCTTTCTTTCCTTCTCTCCCCTGTAAACTAAGGTGTGGAGTGCTCCAGGTCCCCCTTACCGGACCCACTGTCATGGACAGTGTATCCTCAGCCTAATTGGATATTATCTTGTCCCCCCACCAGCTGATGCCCCAAGCTACCCTTTCCTGTAATGGCTCTTACCTAGGCTGGGCATCAGACACAGACCAAAGGCTTATTTAATTTTGAGAGCTTCTCCCCCACCTCCTACCTCCAATCTCCCATCGGAATTTAGGGAAGCTACCCCGTCCGTCGATGTTAAGGAACAGAATCCTGGTGGCTCCTTTGTTCCATGCATACAGCACCTTTGAGGGGCAGACTTTATTGCACCTTGTCAGGCCTGCCATGGCTTTTGTTTTCCTGCACACTTGAATAATACATCTGATTACCATGGCAAATGTTGCGGCTAAGCAAGCTTGGCCCTCCTGCCTAATTAACTGATGATAACAGGGCCCGCTGCCCTTTCCCCTCTCTGAAGCCATCATGGACAGGGGAGTTCTTTTATCTTTCTTCAAAACTGACTTGCTCTCCCGACCCTCCAGCAGCTCCTGTGTTGTCTATTTACCTCGCATGCCTCCGCGAGACTGTTAATTTTCCGTGGCACCTCCTAGCTGCCTGTAATTAACACATCGAACACTGAAGACACAGTTTTGCTTTTTGCAGATGCTTCACGGAGGTGTTTTCTTCCTCCACTAATTATACTGCTGTATTGTAGCAATCTGCATTGACCTAAAAGGATCTTTTTTATTATTATGTTTGTTACTGTTGTTCTGGTTGGAAAAACAAATACAGTTTTGGAACCCAGTTTGGGCAGAAGAGAATATACCAATATATATTGTCAATGTTTCTTTTCATAGCCTTGAAAGTAACAAATGAGGATACATTTGTTGTCCCCTATCCTGTTCGGCATTTCGCAACTCTTTGTTAGATGTGGGTAATATTTACTTAGGATGTATGCTTTCCCCGAATCTAAATATTCTGCCTTGGTAATTATACAGATGGGGCACATGACCTATTCCATTGAGTGTGGAAATCCTCTGCAGATTGTGAATAGCCTTCCGTCCTATTAGATTTCAGGGAAGCTGAGTCCACGAAACACAAGACACAGAATCTGTTTATCATCTTATGCTTAGGCTTAAGATTTAAGCTGTAATGAATACCAGTTCAAAGGGCTTGAGGTGTAAGAAGGAGGTTGGTAGTTACAGGAATAAAAACAAGAGCACAAAGAGCAGCTTTTGGGAAGGACTCCGGCTGGAATAATGATGATAGAATTGTCTAAATCGATACATCTCTTGTCAGACCCATGTCTGATGTTTGAATCAACCGGGCCTTTCCTCCAAGAGCTTTCCTTGAGAATATTGAATTATTTATTATTTGTATCTTTTTTCCCCTTCTCTTTCTGATGATTTTTTTTCCCTCTGACTTAGTAAAATTTGTTTTTCATGCTGCCAGGTTCAATGTTGTCTACTCTTTGATAAATAGCAGTAATTGGGCGTATAGCAGAAGTCATGTACAAATGTATGACTTCAATTACATCGAGAGCATTTTTTTTCTTTATATTGATCTTTCTTCCCCCTCCTTATAAGATCCGTTCTCTATAGCCTGTAGTACTGAGTATTTTAAAGAATTATTCTTTGTCTCTGTGTCGGCATACACCCTTGAACTTATATGTCTTTTTCGAAAACATGTTCTTGACCTTCCATCAGTCTGGACAGACCTGGAGGGGAAAATTTGAAACTTTCACCTGATGAGCTCTCCTAGATTCTTCTCACCTGGCCATCTTGCCTTATCCAGCAGCACGGAGTTTCCATAGCCTGGTTTTCCTTGTTGAAGGTAGGGCCACATTGGGGAAAGTGATTTTATAGACCAGGAAATACATTTCTTTTTTTTTTTTTTAATTTTTTTTAATGTTTATTTTTATTTTCGAGAGAGACAGAGACAGAATGCGAGTGGGTTAGGGGCAGAGAGAGAGGGAGACACAGAATCTGAAGCAGGCTCCAGGCTCCAAGCTGTCCGCACAGAGCCCGACGCGGGGCTCGAACTCAACGAGCTGTGAGATCATGACCTGAGCTGGAGTCGGACACTCAACCGACTGAGCCACCCAGGTGCCCCCAGGAAATACATTTCTGCGTAATGAAAATTGTGCAGAGAAAACGACATGGAAAAGAGATGAGAGACAGAAGTAATCCACATTATTATTCAAGCTTAAGAATCTGTGTGGTTGCACTCTAACTGTTCCTGACTTAACGTATTTCCTGTTGATCAGTCTTAATGTAGTTGTGGTTGTTGCGTGTTTGTTTGCCAGCTGAAGACATCCTTTCACAGATATGACTGCCCATGTTCGTGCATCCGTCCGTATACCTGATTTCCAAGGTTCAGTACCGGCCCCAGCATTTGGTGATCCTGGCTTGGCAGTAAGTGCCATCTCCTGGGCACAGCCGTTTTCTAAGACAGGTTATCTGATGCCTGGAAATTTCGAAGCCACTGCTCTGAGTGAACCAAGCCTACAAGTTAGAGAACTGAAAGGCAGGGTTGGAAGATAGTGAGGCGCTAAATTGGACACAGCTTCTCTAGAACGCAGGTACCCCCATGTCCCACATCATCTCCCACTGGAGATGGGCTTTGCCAAAGGTCCGTCAAATAACAACTGAGTGTGCTGTGCTGTCCTGTCCGTGTGGCTCCTTCTGTGGCTTTGAATCTGCACCATTGGATCATGCTGTGACTTTGCTGAGGGCATGCAAATAGGGAGTGTTGATTTTTTTAGACCCTTTTTTTAAGGAGAAGCGGCCACTTAAAACGGCATCTTCGGATAGGGCACATTATTTTATCTCCTGCCCAGTCCCTAAAGCCATATCTGTCCCATTTTATTCAGAGGAAGAAAATAGAATAAAAACCTTCAGAGCATCTTAGTGATAAAGGAATCGCACTCTCCGTTATTACGCTCTAGGTTATGAAGCTGGGACTTTAAGTAGACAAAGAGAAATTGAGTTGGCTTTGGCAGAATCTGTGACTCTGGACCCCACCAGGTTGCTGTGTTTGCGTGTGTGTGTGTATGTGTGCGTGTGTGTGTGTGGGGGGTGCATGCACGTGAGAAGCACTTTGATAAAACCGCCTCTCCCCCCAGTAGGCTGTTAGGCACGGCGCTCAGAAACAGCCCTATTGTTTTAGCTTTCCTTTCATATCATGTAGGTGTCTATACCATGCCACCCACACAGGAGAGCCAGTGAGCTGTGAAATATATTCATTGTTAGGGCACCAAGGAAATGGCGGCTGAGCAATCGGAGGTGATAATGTCCGACAGGCAAGGGAGGCCGCCAACATTACCTGCATTATTTCGGTTGCCTTTTTCATTATAGGTTCGGGAAATAGACAGCAATTCGATTATGGCATGATTTGGGGTGGAATTGCTTGCGCTCCTTGACCTCGTCACTGGGGGATCAAATGAGAAGTCAGCTCAAATAAAGTTTATAGTGCATTAACTGGACGGAGCAGTGCCTTACCCACAGAGCACGATTCTTCATCTTCCAGGGGTTTGTAACTGCAGCCCAGATGTATCTGTACCTCAAGGCACAGGGAGGATTGGCTGAGATGTATAGGAGTGAGCGGAGGCGGCCAATGGTGTTCTGACGCCTCCCTCCCATGTGCAGCACCGGGTTCCTCTGCAACTCTGGCGAAGCAGTGTGATTAATAACACAGAGGAAACCTGCTTGTTGGATTATTAATTTCTCGTCCCCTTTGCCTTATTTTTTTTTCCTTTGCACATATTCCTGATGTGTTTCCTTCTGCCTTTTTCTCTTTGCCTTTTGCCAAGCATTTCCATCCCTCCTTTTCTCTCCTCTGGCCCCTCTTTTCACCCATGGAGCTATAATCACTAGCATTTCACACTGACGCCTGGCCACCCAACCCTCGTGCCAGCTGGCTTCACAACTGGGGTGAGTTTATCTCTTCCCATTGGGGATTCTGTGTCTGAGAGCAGGGGGGAGAGAGAGAGAGAGAGAGCGAGAGAGAGAGAGAGAGAGAGAGAGCCAGAGGATGAAGCCTGGAGAGTTTGAGTCCTGCTGTATTTTAAGTGCAGGCTTGGCCTTCTGTTAGGAGTGACCCGAAATCTGAGACCAGCCCACGGAGAGAATGCCACCACCCCCCCGCACCCCCCAAGCCCAGCTTCTCCAGCACGGAGAAACATGGTTTCTCTTAGTTAACTAATTACATCTCTACCCACCAGTTCTAGACACAAGGAGTGCACATGGCAAAACAGGAAGAAAGGGGAAATAACGACAGGTAATTGCATGCCTGTCATAGGCAAAGATATTGGGGTGCCACGGTTTCCTCTGCCAGCAGAATTGTGGAATGGAGTAAGGGGGAGATGTGGGAGGTTTCTGGGGTGCCCTGTGAGTTGCGGGTTCCGTCAGAACTCCTGTCGCTGTCTGTACCCCCAGTCGTACGTTCCTGTCGGAAAGGAGTGTCGCCTGTTGGCTGTGGTGTTTATCCTGCGTATCCGATTAGGGGAACTTGCAGGTTTTGATTCGCTGAACTGTTCATGTGTCCGGTTGGTATAAAAGGAGCAAAAGCCGAGGCTGGGCCACTTCCTTTTCTGCATTCCTTGTGTCACAGCTGGGCCTGGGATCGCTCTTCACTTGTCTTAGAGGATTTCTCTCCTTCTCTTGAATCTCGCCCCTTCTGGAAATTGGCTAGATTAAACAGCAAAAGGATGGCGGGGGGGGAGGGGGATGATAGGTAGTATTTATATGAGCTGTGCTTGCTGACATATCCACTTTTCCGAAGAAAGCCTTGTGTTTTAACCCCAGAGAGTCCCCTCTTTGTCGAGGTTACCTCAAGGCCCCCCAAAGCTAATAGGATGGAGAGCTAAAGGCATTTGTCACTAAGTGTTCTCTTTATTTGTAGAACTTCAGCACAAGGCAGGAAAAAAATATCTTCCAAGCTAATTATTCCTTTGGTTTATTCTGAGTCTGGGTTTTGTGTGACAGTTTGTTTTTATTTTTATTTTGTTTTTTGGTTTTTGGTTTTTGTTTTTTTCTTTTTGTTTTTAAAGCATCTGGATCTTCTTTATAGTGAGTTTTGAGGGGGAAAAACTATGCGATGATATAATGACTCTGGAGCAGGTTTTTGTCGTGGTTTTTTTGAAGCAGTACATAAATAGGGCATCTGTGGATTTCACTGATGTGCTTTAGATGCACTCACATTTTATCCATTCTAAGATCACTGGTAAGACCTTTATGTTCACCTCATACCCAGCCCACGTGTTCATTCCGTCTGTTATGCAGCACCCAGCCCAGGAAAGAAATACCAAGTCCTCACGGAAAGGGATAGCATCTGAACTTTGACAGTCTGGGAACATAGTAGTATCCTAAAAAAAGAAGC
The DNA here is from genome assembly GCF_023721935.1 of Panthera uncia. Lineage (NCBI taxonomy): Eukaryota > Metazoa > Chordata > Mammalia > Carnivora > Felidae > Panthera > Panthera uncia. The sequence continues at coordinate 1,056,095 of NC_064815.1, forward strand.
AAAAAAAAAAAAAAAGTCAAAAATAAACAAGAAAACAGTTCCAGTTGTAGCATCGAAGGTCATCACCTTAAATTTCCAATTTTCTTTGGGTCCTTTGCACCCCCTCCCCATGGGGAATCACAGGTGTTATTCTGGCTGAATGTCCTCCCGAGAGGTAGATTTTAGAGAGCAACTAAGAAGAATGATGCTCCAAAGCTGAGAGGAGCTTAGAAGCTTGGGAACTCAAAGATTGGTATTTGACATAGAGATAGCACTTAATTCTTCAATAAAATTTTCCATTATTATTATTGTTATTTTGAAATTTAAAAGGGAGCTTTAAAAAAAGTCTTAGTACATTGTCTTTGGCTAGTGCTAATTACTTATTATTAAATTTTTGTTTTGTTTTGGTTTGGTTTGGTTTTTTTTCCCCCCAGGGAAAAGGTCATACTGCTGTGAAGTAATTCCATTTGGATAGCTAGAGAAAAACTGGAAATTTATGTTCGGAAGTACGTTTTGGCTATAGCCTGCTAAAATTTTATCATTGCGTAATGCTTTGTTTAGAACACGCAGATTCACAACACACGTAACGAGAGGGGCTTAATTTCGTTCACCGAGACTTTATAAACCTTCAGAGGGGAAAAAGCAATATTTGGCGAGGGATACACGAGTCAGCTCTTTCCTACCACCATGAGCCTTCTCGCTATTTCTTCTTTTCACCTGCCCTCCCTCCTCCACGAGCCGCCCCCCCCCCCCCCCCCC
>NC_064815.1:1056932-1113530 GCF_023721935.1 Panthera uncia
GCTGGTGAGTTACAGGGTAGGAAACTTTCTCCAAACCTGTTTCTACTTAGGAAACTCCAAAGGATCGGAACTCTTCTTTGAAGGACTTTAAATATCATTTCCGGCACCTCCTTTGTCTGAGAGTTGCAGAATGTTCTGAGACAACACAGGTACCTCTCATCTATTCTGTTTCCCAACTTCTCCAGATAAATGGGGGAGAAATAGTGAAATTGTTGAACCCTGAGAATAAGCTTTGGATGAGCCATTATCCTACCTAAGCAAATGCTCCTAACATTTGGAAAAGAAAAGGCAACCCCCCCCCTCCTTTAAAATCCACTGCCTTTGAATTGGGGAGAAAGAATACCTTTGCAGCATTTTTTCCCACACATCCTCACCTAGCTTTTCTTAAAATACTGCCTTGTTAATTTGTTGCTATTATACATGGACATTATGCAAAAAGTGATAAACGAAATGTATCTTTTTTTCCCCATAAAGCTTCCTCCCAGATTCTCCTTCATGTTTACAGAAACGTGCTGTATTCATGAGCTCGGATCAATTGTTTCTGCACATTGGCGTTCATTTGTTCAAGGCAGCATCTGGGCCTCGGATGTCAGCAGAGACCGGTTGAGGCAGAGTGCTATTAATAGTGAGGCTTATCTCGTTTAGGGGAGTAATCATTTTAGTATGCTCAAGAAAAAGCCAGCATGCAGCTCTCTGCCCACCTTCACCTAGGCAGGGTCCGCACCTTCCAAAGGCAAACACAGCTGAAAAGAGCTCTTAAAGAATGATTACAGAGTCGTGATTGCTCTACAAATTGAGTCTTTTCTCTGCTTGACAGTGATCCTGGCGTAGTCTCCCCCACTTAATCCTTGCTAGCAATTTGCCTATAGTTGTCACTAACAAGAGGTGACTTAAGGGGGGGGGGGGTCGCCAGTCACCACTGAACACCCAGCTCTGGGTCACCGTGGGCCCAGGCTACCGAATCAGGCCTGTTTTCCTATTAACTCACCACCTCCGAATGCATTAGCCCGGCACTTAGCTAACAATAGTTATGGAGCACCAGCCAGAGTTCCCGATCAGCATTCGTTTTCAGTTATCCGGTTCCCTGTGCAGCTAGGAACACCAGGAAGGAGAGACTCCTGTTTATTTCTCTAACCAAAACCAAAGAGATAAACCAGGAGAGAGACTCTCTCCCAAGAAAGTTAGACACTATGCGGGAGAGTCGCCTGGGGAGTATGGGTTGACCCCGAGAAGGGGACAAGATACATTGCGTATTTTGCATATTTTGTCCTCTGCTGGGACGTGGGGGTAGCCAAGGGGCCATATCTTGGGTTTGAAGCAAGCATGAAACGGAAGCCAGCCGAGTGTACGTAGCCCGTGGTTCCCAGACTTGTGTGCATCAACATCCCCTGGAGAGCTTGTTAGAGCTTCTGAGCTTCCGATTCGGTAGGTCTGGGGTGAAGCTAGAGAATTTCCATTGCAACAGGTACCCAGGAGATAACAATGCCGTGGATCCAAGAGCCACACTTTGAGACCCTGTGGTGTAGTTCAACAGGTTTGGTCTTTGCTATCAAGTACGCCCCTAGTCTCACTGCTTAACACCCATGTGTGGTTCCCCATTATATTTGAAGAAAGTCCCCAGTTCTCACCTGACTTCTGAGACCCTTTATAATCGAGTCCTGCCTCCTCCTGCCCAAGCTATTCAACTGAGAACACACCTCACAACAAATGAGTTTTTGTCTTCCAAGAACATTCTTCCCTCCCATTTCCTCACCTGGAAATTTCTTCTCCATCTGTTAAGTTTGTGCCCAACCGTTCCCACTTCTGGGAGGCCCCTCTGACTTTGTCACTCTCTCCAGATCTGAATTTCCATAGCTGCTTATATATCTGCCCGATGGATGTATCATGTTGTGTAATGGTGTTTATGCGTCTTTCTGCTTAAAGAAGGGGTCCCTTTTATTCATTTTAGTTCTCCACACCTGGCGTTATGCCTGGCACGTGGTCATTACATAGTAAAATTTTTGTTGAACACATAAAGTCTTGCACGAGACAAATACATTTTATATGAGTTATTATCTAATGCAGTCAGGTGACCTGTGTTTGAATTTCCACACAAGTGTGCGTGAGATTTTTTTTTTTTTTTTTTTTTTTTTTTTTGCTTTGGAACAGTTCACTTCCCCTGTCTGACAGTTTTATCCATCTTTATAATGGGAATATTAATAATGATGGTAATTATAATAATAGTGGGAGCAGTAGTAACAGTAATAGTTTTACCGATACCTCCTTCACATGTAGATAATAAAATAAATGCACAGCACAACGCCTGACGTACAGCAGAAATTCAATACATAGGTTGAGGTTTATCTTATTTTCTTTATCCTACTGGCATGTCCACACTGGAGGAAATGAGTAGATAAAGGGGAGGGGAGACCACACAGGAGCGGTAGGGCAGTGAGCAAGGCGACGCTGTTTTTGGCATCCCCTGATGTAAATATTATGAGTAAAACCTTGAGAACTGGAAGAACTGGGAGAACTTCCAGAGGGCAGAAGGCAAAGTCACATCCCCCATCTGGTCTTTCTGTGCCATACTCCCTGGCCACCCTGGCTTCTTTCTCATACCATAGTGCCCTGGGATCCCCAAAACTGTGCACAAGCCATCCTGCCTGTCCTTCCCTGAGCACCTTCTCATTCATCAGCTGGTGATGCACATTCGCCTGCCCAGAGAAGCCTTTCTTGGCCCGTCCACCAAAAGTAGCCCCTCCCCATTCAGCTTTTATTTTGTCTGCCAGCACCCGGTAGCACTTTCAGAGCACTGAGCAGCCTGCAGAGAGAGGGCACACGCATCAACGTTTGACTCAGCAGTAAGCTCCATAAAGGCAGGAAGCCACCTATTTTGTCCTCTCTCCTTTCTTATAGTCTCAGAACCTAGTACAGTGCCTGATATAGGAGGAGAGAAGGAAATAGTCGTTATATAGATGAAGGGGTAGTGGGAGGAAGTGATCAAAGCTGCTGGGTAACCACTGAGGGTCAAGGTAAAGGGTGATGTATCTATTCCTTTGGAGACCTTACCATCTTCATTGTGAAATAAGGACACTGGCAGCACGTCACTCACCTGCCTCTCTTCTGTGCTTCCCTAGACCCTAGTCTTACCCTAGACCCATAGTCTTTCCTTCCTTCTTTCATTACTCCAGTACTCCAACTAATAACTTCTGAGATCTACTGTATGTTGCACACTCTTCCGGAAACTAGGAGATAGAAATATACAAAGAATACCAAAAAACCTGCTCTTGTGAAATTCATGTGATAGTGTTATATTTACCTACTTACTTTCTTGTCATGGTCTTACCCTAGATCTTGACATGATTCTTTACAAAGAGTAGGTGCTCAGTAGAAATTGGCTGAACTAATGGATTCCTTTTTTTTTTTCTTTTTACTTTACTTCCACTAACTATCCAACAGAAGGGGTTCATTATTAACCTTGCACACTTAAATATTTTTGAATAAATAATGTTCCACGGCCTCATATCTTTATCTGTACTCATTCCCCATTTGGAAAGGTATATATTGTTTTATTTGTTCTTGTATATCCATTCACAGTGACAAACGCACAGCATCCCACTGTTGAGAATAGTACGAACCAACTTCACTCTTGGGTTAAAAATGGTGCCCAGACGATCTGTGTCTCCATAGTAATGATGGGATGGGATGGGCATAGGACCCTGAACTTCAAGTTCAGTGCTCCAGGTCCGCATTTCAAGTCTGGCCCACTTGTTAGAAGGATGTCCATGTGCAAAGGGGCCATAATGGGACTGAGTTGTCATGAGCATGAAGTACAGTGATGTGTGTGTGGTACATCTGGAAAAGAACCTGGCACGGGTACATGTGAAAGAATGTTAGCTTGCTTATTTCTTGGACTCAGATCAATAGAAACATATGTGTTTGAATCTACATTGGGTGGTGGGTTTGCTTTCACTGTCATCAGATGGGAGTCCAAGCCCCTCCATTGCACTCTAGTGGCTCCAAAGACACAGGTAGTGCCCAGCTGTTCATAACAACCCCAACCACAAATGGATGTTACTGATTATCTCTGTATCATGCCCTGTGCTGGTGTTTTATTATTTTTTTTATTTTTTATCTTTGTTAATTTTTTTTATGTTTATTTATTTTTGAGACAGAGAGAGAGAGAGAGAGAGAGAGAGAGACAGTGCGTGAGCAGGGAAGGGGCAGAGAGAGACAGAGATAGAATCTGAAGCAGACTCCAAGCTCTGAGCTGTCAGCACAGAGCCCGACGCAGGGCTCCAGCTCAAGAGCGGTGAGACTGTGACCTGAGCCAAAGTCAGACGCTTAATTGACTAAGCCATCCAGGCTCCCCCTTGGCTGGTGTTTTACATGATTGTCTCACTTAATCCTTTTCTTTAACTCTAATAAGGGCCCCTATTTTATGTCTTTTTAAAATTTTTTAAAAATGTTTATTTATTTTTGAGAGAGAGAGCCAGGCAGACTGAATGTGAGTGGGGGGGGGGGGGGGGCAGAGAAGGAGACAACAGAATCCGAAGCAGGCTCCAGGCTCTGAGCTGTCAGGACAGAGCCCAATGCGGGACTTGAACTCACGGGGTGTGAGATCATGACCTGAGCCAAAGTCGGATGCCCAATCAACTGAGCCACCCAGGCGCCCCTCTACGTCTTTTAAAGCAAATTCTGGTAAAAGACACACAGCCTAAAATTTACCTCTAGTGACATTTAGTTAATTCAAAGTGGCGTGCAACCACCATCACTATCTAGCTCTGGACTGTTTCCATAATCCCGGAAGGAATCTCCTTATCCATTCAGCCATCATTCTCCGTTCTCCCTCTTGTTAGCCTCTGGCAAAAGCTGACAGAGAGAGGTTAACTGGCCTGCTTTCTACCCACATAACTAACTGGTAGAGTTGGTATTTGAGGCCAGGAATCCTGCCATCAGAGCACTTATTTGCTAAGTGAACGAGTTGTCTCTTATTAGACCTTTTCTTCACCACGCAGTTCACACTGTCTGCACAGGGGTTGTTTCTAGTTGACACAGAAGATGACTTTTCCGGAGGATTCCTTAGATGGTTCACACCATTCCCACCAGTGGGAAGCCTTTATCACCTGGAGTCCTTCCTCCCTCCACCTGCTTTTCCTATGCCTGGTCCAGGAGAGAGTGTCAGTCCAGTAGTTGCGGGAAGATGAGTCCTCAAGCCTGCCAGGCGGTGCCCCTAGTTCTTTGGCCCCCAAGGAAATTGCCAGGTCAGAAGGGATGCTTGAGGCCAGTCCAGGGCCTTTCCCTGGGGCGGGAATGTGGCTCTCAGGCCACACATCCACTTTTCTCAGTTTGGGTCCTTGTCTTAAAGGTGAGGTGTGATTTGCAAGATGGGGCAGAATTCTGGGAGGGATGTGAACTTTGGGATTCCTTACAAATATGACTTCCAGGAAAAACACTAATCTGTTGTCCTGTTTATCTTTGGTCTTCAGAATATTTAGGATCCCAGACCAAGCAGAGAGAATTCTTACGAATTCAGATAATGCTTCCAGCTGCTTACTGAGGCTGTTTGGGGTAATGATCACCCCAGGGTAGATTGCTCCTCAGAAATACAAGATTTTTCATCTCAGGCCAGGGGTCCACCAACATATTTTATAAAGGACCAGATAGTAACTATTTTAGGGTTTTCAGGCCACCTTGTCTCTGTTACAATTACTCAACTCTACTGTTTTGGTGTGAAAGCAGCCATAGAGAATATATAAACAGATGGGCATTCCAGTAAAACTTTGTTTACAAAAACAGGTGGTAGGCTGAATTTGGTCCACAGGCTATAGTTTGAGACCCCTGTCCTAGACCCCAGATAACTCTGTGTTCTGTGAAGTGTGGAACTTCCCCAAGATTTTGGCTGATTCTTGGGAAATTCTGGTCTTCTGCCCTCTCTATCCCTGCTCAGTCCCTGAATCTGCATGCGTGGCCACCTCTGTTTTCTGGCCAAATCAACACGGAACCAACAACTTTGTAGAGTTTCCCCTAGGGAATCCATTCCTCAAGCAACAATTGTGAACAGTATAGAAGACATCTTTGTAACTTCTGTGGGGGCAGAGGGGTCTCATATTCCTCAGCAAAATACCATGTAGTAATTTCCACTTTCCCAGAATTCCCTCTCAGGCAGCCATGGAGGTGGGAAGTGGCGGGGGGGGGGGGAGTAGTGGGGGGGAGGGTGCCTCTAGCCTTCCCCCAACAAAGTGTGTAACTTTGATACTTTTTCTCTGCTTCCTCTTGAGACTTCACTGGGAATTCTAAATTCCCGTACTTTTGGTATTAAGAAGAGTTTCTTGCCTTCTTGGAGTTGGGCACAGATCAACACAGAAGTCTTTAACTGGTGGGGAACATTGACGGGCAAGGGTACAGTCCTGCTTCAGGCACTCAGCTCTTACCCAGACCTTGTCATCAAATAAGGCAATACGCTCCCTAAAAGGAACTCTGAGTGATACTTTTTCCTATCTCTATCTTACCATACAAAGACGGCATGGCCTGTGTTCTCAGGGATTTGAAGACCAATAGGAAAGATGTTCCATTTAGGTCAGTTACAGAGCCATGGAATGAACACATACTGCTCTCCAGGAACCAGATGAATGAGTGATACAGTCTCGCTGAGAGACTGCACAAAGGAAACAGTGCCTGAGTTGGGCCTTATGGGGTTCATATGATGTAGGTAAACCCATCTGATGTCAAATGTTTGGGGAGTTGTCGGAGAGAGAAAGAGAGAGAACATCAATTAGTTTCTATAGGAGCAGAGAGAAAATAACTCATTCATCGACCCATCTACCCATCCATCCGTCCGTCCACTCTAGAAATACTTATTTAACATCTGCTGTGTATCATGCACCAAGCCAAATAGCAGAGAGAAAAAGATAAAGAAGGCCAATTCTGAAGGAGTTCAGAGAAGTGTGGTAGACAGGTGTATTAGACAATTAATTATAAACTGAAGAGGTAAGTGGAATTTTGTACAGGGTATTAATGAGAGTGTTGAGGATGAACACTCAATCCTGTCGGAAGCTGCTTTTGGAGAGGTCAAGGCTGAATGATCTTAAAGACACTAACAGGCACCAGTCAGGTAAAAAGGAAGAAAGATCAGAAGGTCAGATGGTTCTGCAAGAGGGGAGCACAGGGGCAAAGACCATGAACCAGGTAAGAGCTTGGGATACTCTGACACTTTTGCAGAAGTTGAGACAGTTCAGATGAGCCTGGGAAATAAATCTGTGGCCGAAATGCAAGGACAAGCCTGTCTTACTGGACCACATGTATCAAAGGCTCTAATGGGCCCCCGAAGTTTACTATTTTGAATAAACATTTTGATTCAGAACAGATTTTGATTTACAGAAAAGTTGCAAAGATAGCACAGAGAGTTCCCCTGTACCCCACACCACTTTCCATATTGTTAACATCTTACATTGCTACAGTACATTTATCACAACTAATGAACCAATACTGATGCATTGTTGTTAACTAAAGTCCATATTTTATTCAGATTTCCTTAATTTTTATTTAATGTCCCTTTTTTGTTCCTGGATCCCATCCAGGATCCCACAATACATTTAGTTGTCGTGTCTCTTTAGTTCCCTGTGGTCTCTGACCATTTCTTAGACATTCCTTGTTTTTGACCTTGATGGTCTTGAGGAGTGCTGATCAGGTATTTTGTGGATTTTTCTTCAGGTTAGGACTTACCTGTTGCTTTTCTCATGGTCAGACTGAGTTTATGAGTTTGGGGAGGAAGACCACAGAGGTAAATTGCCATGTTCATCATATCCTCTCAAGGGCTCATGCTGTCAGGTTAATCACTGTTGATATTCACCTTGATCACCTGACTGAGGCACTGTTGATCAGGTTTCTCTGAGTCACAGTTACTGTCTTTTGAAGTCACTATGTGCAGCTCACTTAAGATAAGTATCACCTCTCAAAGAGGTCAGCGTGCATATCCATGGAGATTTTTAAGCAGAAGAGGGACCTGGTTTAAGGACCATTGGATGGAAAATGCAAGGAGAGCTGTGGCAAGCCTGCATGAAGCAGAGTGGGCTGGCTGCCCAGAAGAGTGTCCACTCTGTAAAAGTGTTTGGTCATGGGTTTTACCATTTGAGTGGGTTTAGTGCGGATAGAAAAGATCCTTTCAAGGTCTCCATCAGCCAGGTGAAAATCCATCACTTCATATCTTGCCTAAAACGAAAGCCAGTTTCATTCTTCCATGCAGAAGGTTGTATCTTGGAGCACCTGTGTGGCTCAGTCGATTGAGTGTCTGACTCTTGATTTCAGCTCACGTCATGATCTTGCAGTTCCTGGGATCGAGCCCCATGTCAGGCTCCGTGCTGTTAGCACAGAGCCTGCTTGGGATTATCTGTCTCCCTCTCTCTGTTCCCCTCCCTCACTTGCTCTCTCTCTCTCTCTCTCAAAATAGATAAATAAACATTAAAAAAAGAAGATTGTATCTTAACCTTAGCACCTGCCCCATTGTGGTGTGTGTGTGTGTATGTGTGTGTACATGCATGCGTGTGTGTTATTATATGTGTGTTTCCCCACAGAAATGACCCAAGAAGGCAATGCTTGTTGAAGTCCTTGGACATCTCTATGAGCAAATTATTTCTTCTCTTACACAGCAACCTCTTTTATTCTCTCTCCATTGTGATCTTTAGTCACACATTTCTTCTTCCTTGTCTGGCACACTTTTCTAGGGATGGTGTGGCCTGAACCCTTGCACATCACAGGACTCTCTCCACTTGCACAAACAACTCTGCTGATGACAGTGTAACTCAAGACAGCTTTTTAAAGGGCAAATGGCAGTACCTTTCTCATTTAAAATCCTCCTATATTTTGGCCAACCAATATACATATTTTTAGTGGAGGTATTCTATTCTTACTGGGTTTTGCTTCTTTTTTGTCACTTAACAATGGATCACAGATGTGATTTTTCCTTTTTATCGATGCTTATGTTATTTCCAGATTGTTTTCTATTCTCTCCATTTGTATCCCAAAGCATTTTGGTAGGGACACTTGAATAAATGTGTTTGGACAAATGTGTATGGCTTCATGTCAGATATTTTACAGGGAGTGGAATTGCCTGTTCAAAAGTTAGGGACATTTGAAATTAACATAGGATCCATCCTAGTACTCCAGAACATCTGGGTGAATGTGCATTCACAACATGGTGCAAAAGTATTGCATTATGCCTTATCCTTACCATAACCTTGCAAGGTGGTCATGACCATGCCCATTTCAAAGATGGGGATACTGAGTCTCAGTGAGTGAAAGGACTGGGCCTGGCTAACCTCCAACCCAAGTGAAATATCTAGAAAATTATTTGGTCTCTTCACTGGAATCCTCCCTACATATAAAAACCTCACCACACACACACACACACACACACACACACACACACACAAAACTGTGGAATAGATGCATCACTCTGATTTGCTGTAGGACCCATTTAATCTGCATTATGATACTGTGCTAGAATTTTCCAAGTTCACAGCCATGAAACAAATGCATTACCCTAAATTGTGCTAGAATTTAATTATCTTTTTCCCCCCTCGCTTTTCTGTTATATTAAATTAGTGTCCTTCTGCTTCAAATTGGCAGTTCCCACTTTCGGGGGTGGGGGGTGGGGGAAGGAGTTCTTGGCCATCAGACCTGGGTGAAGTGAGTGTTACTTCTGCAGCAAAGTAGATCCCAGGCTCTCTGGTGTGTCAGCCTTTGTGGAAAGGATGTTAAGAGAGACAAAAGGACACTGTCGGTGCGTGATTAATGTTAAAAATTGTTGACGTTCCATGCAGTGTGTTTTTCTAATTAGAGCCAAGCTGCAGAGTACTATTTCCATAATCAACATGGGAACGGAAACTCAGCAAAATTTCATGTATTTGCAATGAAACTGCTCCCCGGCAACATAAAAATGGCTTTTATAACATAAAGGCTGTAATTAGAATAAGTCAAATCAGTTGGAAACGATTAAGGCCAGAGTAGGCAAAGCTGCCTTCTAAATATTTGTCTGGAGATTAGCCTACTCCTGCAGCCCTGAGAAGCATCTTTGATTTACTTATCCTGTTCAACGTGGCAAAGATAATCCTGCGGAAGGCAAATGAACACAGATTTAGATGTGCTGGTTGGCCCTTTCTGCAATTTGACAGGAGGCAGCCCATTGGAAGTGAAGTCAGAAAAAAATGAATATAGGGTCACATTAGACAAATTGCTTAAAAAAAAAAACGCACACTGTGATCATCAATTTAAATTCTTTTAAAATGTGCTCGGTCTTTGAAGCTTTTAGGATGCACTTTAGAAGTCCACGTGGAATCATTCCCTGCATGTCAATGCGACAGTTGATGTGCGTCTCATTGTATTTAAAATTATAGTTCTGAAATGGGACTTGCTCCATGCTGCTTGTCTGACATCAGCTATTAAAATACAAGTAAATCTTGGCAGGTGGAAATTTAAAGAAGAAAAGAGATTATATAAGAAAAATCAGAATTGGTAATAATAATTTGCTAACTGGGGGACACCAGCTACCAATAGCTCTTTGTGTGCTCTAATAGGATGCTGATATGAGGAATGCCTTGTTCTTGCCGGGGATGGGCATGGAGGTTAGCGAGGGGATAGGACGGGGTGAAGAGGGCTCCCCACGGTCTATGGTTTGGGTCCTTTGAGGCCACAGTGGCCAGGATGACATTGCAGGATCTTTCTGTTGCGTCGTACTAGCCGGGATGGCAGAGGAGGGACTCGAGGAGAGAGGGCAGGAAAATAGCTGCTCTTGAGACCAGGCTGGAACATACACGGACTCTGGCTTTCCTTTAGAAGGGCATAATTTGTCCTGACAGGCTCCCCACTCATTTGTAAGCCCTTCAGAATCCCAACTTGCGTGCGTGCCTACATTTATCCATTGAAAATATAATCAGCCTAATGCATTCTCTTACTGAATTTTAAACCAGCCCATTAAAACTCCTTTAACGTGCTAAAGTCGGCTTCAGAGAGGGTTTCCATTTCATCTTTATTGAGCTGAGGCTATGGTTCGCTCTCCCCTCGCAACACGGTGAGCTCCTGTCAATAATTCAATAGCGTAGCCTTGACGGGCCCAAGCCCAACCTAGACTTTCAACCAAGCCAAGCAGCTTGTCAAAGCCTGATGCGCTGTCAATGGCCGACTGATCTATACTGCATGAATCCCCCCTCAGCTCTTGATGTGTCCCTGGGAATAAAAAGAAAGCCATTTCAGAAGTCAGCCCAGTGAGAAGCACCTGTTTGTAGAGAATCTCTAATGAGGGCAGGTCGCGCCTGGTGGAGTGGAGTTCTGCGGGAGCCATTGTATTTTGTTTTGTTGAGGCAACGTGGGGTCTCTCCATGTGTTCTCAGGGCACACAGAAGAGTACCTGCATGTCACTGGGTGGGGGGTTGGGGGAGATGTCCTTCCGGTTGCCTCTCCTTTATGCAGGTGTTTGCATTGAACTTGTCTTCACTGTTGTAGGAGACCTTGAACCTAAAGATACAGTTGAGAGAGCAAAAGATACCAATCACATGATGGCGACAGGAGGTGGCTGTCCCCACGACTCTAGTGGCAGCTCTCTGAAGCTTCCTGTTTCCTCTCCCCACAGAGCAGGTCCTGCCCCAAGGGTTCCGTGAAAGGCAGTTGAGAATAAAAGCTACAGCCTCCCCTCTCTTCTTGGATAGAGGAAAACACACCCATTTGTGCTAAAAAAAAAAAAAAAAAAAAAAAAAAAGAGAGAGAGAGAGAGAGAGAGAGAACAAATCATGTTCTTCCAGTATGCCCATGAGTTTTTAACCCCAGAATCATCCAGGTGGCCCCTGACATCTCCAAGCCTTGGAAGTCGGCATAAATGAGATTTGCAAATATCTCCCCTAAAAAAGGCCACTAGGAGAACACGTAATCCATGTTTTAAATGCAAAATGTCTTGAGTCCCAATGCTGCTCAGTTTTTCCTGGAGATAAATTTTAGCTGGATTAAATAACTGTTTTAAAGGCACTATTCATGCAAGCACTGTCTCATTTGTGACTGTATTTGCATTGCTAATGGACATGTCTTTTCCTCATGCATAGTCTTTCCCGAGCATCCACCCCCAAATTTGCAGATTTCTTGCTTGTCAAATTGGGGTTTGTGGAAGAGGTGGCAATAACGTAGATGGAAAAGAGAAGCGGTTATGTGTTAAAAGCTAATAGAAAACCATTGCACTGGAATAGATTGGTGGTGTAGACTCTTGGTCTCCTTAACCACGGAACCACCAGATTGTTCCTGACAAGGGAAATCATGCCACTGTGGCTTTATGGTCTCCCCAAATAAGCAGCACAGAGTGTGTTTGACCCCAGCCATAGTCTACTGGGGTAGGGCAAGGTGGGCAGCAGAGAATTAACAGAGGGTAAAAGCGGGTTTACTGATTTTGTGGTCACATTTTCAGGTGAGGAAGAGGGATGAATATGATGAGTTCAGAGAAGGAAATCCCCTCGTGTACCCCAAGCTCCAATAGCTGATGGGCACAGGGAGCCTGATGGATAACGGCCGGTCTAGACAGTAAGTGGCTCAGCTAGTTCAGCAAATCCTCAGGCTTCTAGAAAATTAGGGTTTAGAGATCGTGCTGTGACTTTCATACTTTTCATTTGGAGAATGTTTAAATTACTTCCTTAGCATATGTATCTGGGTTCACACATCTGGCTCAAAGTCTCAGGTGAACGCACAAAATGCAGCTGGTCAAATGGAGCATCTGTGTGGGGCAGGATAGGAGGAAAGGAAGAAGGGAGAGGACCCAGGGCTTTGCCTCCTCAAGGTCACCTGTTGTGCTGTTGTCCCCACCTTTAGCGGTACCTGAGGGGCTGCAAGGAACCAAAGAGTCCTGGGTGGCACAGGTGTGCCAGCTGCTGGTCAAGTCCAACTGCACCCTCTTAAGGGAAGGGGGGACAGAGTGACCTGCCTGGTACCTGTAAGATGCAGCTGCCACCAGGGTTCTGCCACTCATTCATTGGCCCCAGGAACCAACCCGGCCCGGCGCGGTTAGGGAATCTGTGCTTCATGCGCCTGACTTGGCGATTCTGGAAGCTCTATGAGGCTAATCATCTCTGTTTTAAGAACAATCAGCATCAATGGCTTTGGCAGTGGTGGGGCTATTAGCATATTAGTTCCATTTGAGATGGCTAAGTGCTTTCGGAAACTGTAAGCCCTACCTAATAAAGTTTACTTTTAAAGGATCAGAGTCATAGAATGTTGGCCTAAGAGATCTCAGAGACTAGCCCCTCACTTTGCAGAAGAGCAGACAGGGGCCTATAGGAGCTCGTAGATGTGCTGATGTCATCACCTGTAACACTAGAATCTAGACTCCTCCCAATTCCGTATCTTTCTCAAATCAGGTGTTGTAAACCTGAAATCTCTGCTTTTCTTTCACCCATCCGGTTGTGGCTTTCACTTTTCTGTTATTAGCTGCCAACATTTAAGTGCCTCAAGATTCCACTTAAAATCTAGTTTTCTGGCCTGTTGCGAAAAATCAGACTGCGGGCATATTGGGCAACTTCCTTCCATTTCAGCCGTCAGCCTGAGTGCTGCAGCATGTGGCCTCGTAAGTGGGGCGTGAGGTTTCCAGTTCAACACAGTCTCTGTTACTCTCTGTTGACCTGGCTGCCTCAGCCTGCTTAACTACCCACCGGCCACCACAGGCACGTGAGTTTAGAGCCCCCTCCTCTGGCCCCTTGAAAAATAAACTTGCCCAGAGAAAATTGGCAACCGGAAAGCTGTGCATCTGCATCGGGACCGCCTGTCCTTTGCAGCCGTGCCTGGAGGATCCAACAGCTCTTTCTCAGCACAAATACGCTGCTTCTTTAGTTCATGTAGAGGATGGCATTCCTGGCACTCAGCAGAAAACATCTGGTAATGAATCCATTAGCCAGGCTGTTGCTCAAGCTCCAGGTGCCCAAGGGTCTGAGCGCTGGGCTGAACAGGATGCACGAACGGAACCCCGAAGAGTTTACCTTTTGGCCCTCGTTCTGCCAGAGCTCTGGTTTGGTCCTCAGGGCTCCTGTGACTGCTCCAGGGCCACGTGCAATCCACAGCCATCCCCAGGTGAGAAGCTCACCCGCCTTGAGGATTCCCTCCTCCCTTTCCCTAGCACACTTCCCTCTCCAGCACAGCCCCCCCCTCCCCCCCGCCAAAGCACACAAAGGAGAAGACGCAGATTATCTTTGGCAGACATAAGGAGCAGTATTTGTCGAACCCTGGGCCCTGCGCCTCCTCGAACAGACCTGCACACTGTACAAAATCATTAGAAGCCCTGTGTCTGAGGGCTCACGGAGGTTAGGCAGGGAGGTGAGAGCGAATGAAAATGAGGAGGCCCGCAAACTGCTTTTGCCCAAGGGCTGGTTTTAATGAGCCTGTCCCTAATGAGTTGTCCCTGCAACTAGCTTCAGGCCTAAACAGATGAGGCAGGGATTCTGCTAAATTTTTGATAGGATTTGCACTGGTTTTATGAGAAAGCAAGCAGTAGAGAGTGCAAAGTTGGGTCATGAATCTTTTACGAGGGTGGATGGTTGTCCATCTTGTCAACCAGAACGGGAAAGACCTGGTTGCTAATGGAAACCCTGGCCTCAGCCTGCTGTAGTCACTCACCAGATCAGCTAATTTGGTTGGGGCCCCTCCGTGAGTTTTTGTTTGTTTGTTTGTTTGTTTGTTTCCTGATTCAGGACGTGGCCCGTGGCCCTCCAAGAATTCATCTTCAAACTCCATCAAACAAATGACTTGAGTCATTGCCTGTTCTTAACAAGCTTTCATGGAACTTGAGTCATTGCCTGTTCCTAACGAGCTTTCATGGAATTTACACTTCTCTGGGAGGTTTGCGCGTGTCTCCCATGGTGTGCTGGGAAGAGAATTCCATTCAACCCTTGAGTCAGCTTCCTTTCTTCTGTGGGGAAGCCCCATTCCTATCAAAATCATAAGACTTTATCCTTCTGCTCCACGAGGAAACTCTAACCAAGGATAAAACGTCACTCTTGATTCCCATGGAGATGTTTCTAATGTTCTAATATTTGTCAATTCTGGGATTGAGCAGTACAGGAGATTTCATATACTCCCACCTTTTTTTTTTTAATATGAAAAGCTGCCAACAAATATATTTCTCCGGTTTGATTCATCCACCAAGAGGCAATTTTCTTGGTGGCTTAAAAGGTTACAAAAAATGCTTGATCAGCGGCCTTTACTGCACTGAGCGAACTACTGTCTCCTCCTTCCAGCTCACACACACTCTTTCACATTAATCATGTAATTGATTTAATAAGCTGTGGCTTCAAGAGCTTCCCCCCAACCCCCATCTCTTCCTTCTCATCTCCCTGTAAGGTTTCAGTCCGGCATCTGACTGGTAGGCAGGCTAAGGCCCTTGAATTTGGCCAGGCATGAAATCCAGCAGCCTGTCTTGTATAAAGCCACCCCTACCTTACCTTTCTGTAGCTCTCTTACACCTGTTTTTCAAAGCCTTTCCATTAATCACGTTTAAGGGTCATAAAATGTGCCTTCTACTTCTGTATACATCCAGTTTTGAGGGGCGGTACTTCACCAACTCAAAAGTATTTCACGTGTGGGGTCTTGTTTGAATCTCTCTAAAAACCCTGAGAATGAACCAGGAGAGATCTATTGCCCCTATTTAATACAAGGAACCTGATGTGGAGAGAGGTGAACTGGCTTGTCTAAGACCTTGTAACTAGTTAGTGATGTGCATGGGGTGAAAATGTTGGCTTCCGAACTGCCTTCAATAAGACATTGCTGTTTTCATATTCCTTTGTTGCCTTAGGCATCCTTTCTCCAGTTGAAACAAAAGCTATACATATTTATCTTCAAGAGAATACTTCCAGTTTGTCTATCAGGGAATAGTTGGAATTGTTTTCTGTGGTTGTTTTAAGTTAGATGTGTTAATATAATATGTATTTAAGTCAAACAAGACTATTTGTATGCAAAACGTTCGATGAACCACATCAAACTAAACCAACATTGGCTAGGGTTATTATTTCAGATTATAGTCACACACGTCTTCAGTTGTAAGTCTTCTGGAAATGTCCACCTTCCCAGGAGCTTGCCCGTGTAATTCCTTATGTCTTGACTTTTTTGGAAATGGTAAACTTACCAAGGTGGGTGTGGTCTGCCGGGTATAGAGTCCATCGGATTGGGGCAGGGTCATTTTTTTAAGGAGATGTACATCTTCAAAAGTTAGTTACGAGATTGTAGAGTCTAAAGAAAGGGCTCCAGTAAGGGATGCCAGTGGACATATTGGGAACAGATGACAGAGTCTGAGTCTTTAAGACCTGTGGACAAATGAAACACAAAGGCAGTGGCTATAAATAATGAAGATGTTCTGCAAGATGTCTCTGACCAGCTTCTGGTCGGCCAGCCTGGGCCTCTCACTCTTTCCTCATCCTGGCCTGTATTTGAAGGTTCTGGGGCAAGTGAAGATAGTCAGATAGTAGTACCACTACCTGTATTAGTCAGCGTTCTCCAAAGAACCCAGACCAATGGTGGATATGTGGTTATATGGAATTAGCTCACAAGATTATAGAGGCTGAGAAGTCCCACAGACTGCGAGCTGGTGACCCAGGAAAGCCTGTCAGTGCAATTCCCATCCTAGCCTGAGGGCCTGAGAGCAAGGGAAGCCAATGGTATAAATCTCAGTCCAAGGTCACGAGGAGATGAGTTGAAATGTCCCAGCTCAAGTAGGCAGGCAGGGGATGAATCCTTCCTTCCTTAGCCTTTTTGTTCTGTTCTGACCCACGATGGATTGGACGGTGCCCACCAACTTCAATGCTCATCTCATCCAGAAACACCCTCACAGACACACCCAGATACTATGCTTAATCTGGGCACCCTTGGCCTAGTCAACCTGACACATGAAATTACCTGTCACACTACCCATAAAAGTTTATTGTCATTTCTGAGTCTCAGCAAACCCATAATCATGATGTGTCACATGAACAACTTTTTCCAACTCCATTGCAGAGCCTGACTTTGAAGTTTTTCTTTGACGAATAAAAATGAATACAATTATATATTGCCCAGAGAAATGCTGTCTTATCAATGGTGGATGCTGGTGCTGGCTTGGAGGAATGTGCTGGGTAGGAAAAGGCTAGTGCCTTGCAGAGGTTGAGCATAGTTCCTAGTGGTTAACAAGGCTTAAATGTATTAAAGGTGTTGGTATTAGTACCTGTATTGGTAGGAATATTATAAACAGTGGAAGGAAAATGGATAATGGGGAAAAATTGATGACATGTGCTTCAGTATGGAGCAGTCCTCTTGTGACCTTACCTGTTAGCAACAAAGTCCTCCACTTCTCCTCCCTCATCAACCTGGAGGCCCAGGGGCCCCTGAACTCTCCACATACTAGTTCCATTAGAGGAAATGAAAGCAAGAATCACAGTATTTGCCCCAGATCTGCATAATTAGGACAAGCTTTTAAGAGTTAAAGAGGGTCATCAAATGAACTTCTCAAGATGCATTTGATACATCATCAAATAGTAGTGACAGGTCCATAAATCATATGAGGTCGTGGCCATCTGATTCAGAATGTAAAACGTCTTCTCCCCAGCAAGCCCATCCCCATGGAGCCCTTCTCAGAACACACAGGTTGTTTCCCTCTGGTCGCTGAGAAATTCAGAATATGACGAGACCTCCTACCATAGTTATTTTCTCTGTCCTTGCACGTGAGGTGACTTCTGAAGATGCCCAAAGAGTCATGCTCAAACAGTAGCTAGTATACAACTACAAATATTCTTTCAGCATTTTATCCAAGTCCTCACTCAGTGGATGTCGTTTAATAACCACTCTCGTGGAATGAATACCCTCGAATGGGGTGGGTATTTTCTGCTTTAGTTTACTGAATTACTAAGCTGTTAAGCTTGGTTTTCCTTCCTACAGCTGTCCTTTCCTTGCTGAAACAAGGCCATCCCAAGCCTCAGGAGTCTTCTGCTTCTAATCTCAGCCTGGCCAACAATTTTATAGTGTGGTCTTACTTTCCTCCTTTGCTACTCCATCTTGTCTGAAATCTGGGTTAACTGGGACTTAACTCCTTGTCAAAGATGCTGTGTGAAATGACTAATTAACAGTAGAGAAGGAGACAGAATTGCCATTGACAAATTGGGCTTTAGTAACCAGCAGCTCTTTGGGACATGTTTGCCCAGCTTTTGAGTCTCCCTAGACCCTTGAGAATTTAGAGGAAAAAAGACTTTTGTCCCCCTCTCTCTGTGAATGAGTTGCTTGTCACTTGAGTTTGTAAACTTAGAAGTCACTTCATCGAAGCTGCCCTTGGACAATTGTGTGGTCTTAGTTTCAGACAATCGAGAGGCATACAGCAGAGGAGCCCATGTTTTCCTCGTATAACTGGACTAGAGGTTCTCATCAGGTTCTCCCCAAATGGTGTGAGTTAAGTGCCCACATTTGCTGGTAGTTGAACTCTGAGTTGGGGAGTGAAGATTGACATTTATTGTATTTCAAGCACATACTAAGCAGTGTGCACATGTAATCTGAGCATCCTCCCAAATGAGTCTTTTCCCAGGCTGCTGCGTGCTACCCAGGTCCATCAGTCCAGGCCTGAGCTTGTCTTCCCTTATGCCAGAAACCCAGTAGCTCCCTCTCAGGCAATCACATGAACAAACTCCGGGAACTCCAGAATTCTTAACCCAGTAATCAAAGCCCTCCCCTCAACTCCCCTAAACTCACCTCTTCATGTTTCCCCAGAAGAGGAGGATCTGGGTTTTATAAAATGTGAGATACACACAATTCAGGAGCCCGGTATAGGAAAGTGAGGTGTGGCCTTGGAAACACTCAGCCATAAGTGATGCTCTCTGAGGCTTCAGCTCTGTGTTTATCTGAGCTGTGTTTCCAAATGAAATTTTGCAGTAAGGAAGCTAATTATCTGAGGTGGTCATGAAGTGTGCTTCACACCCCACTTTGGATCTCCTGCCTTTCCTCACTGTGACCCTCTGCCTCAGTTGGATGAATCTTCTCACTGCCCTCCTCCTGCATTAACAATAATAAATATTGGTTAACAGTCAAGTCTAATGACAGTTCAATACACTGGTTCAAGATCATAGTGCTTAGGGGAAGCAAGAAGGGAATGTAGTTGAATTGACATGATTTACAGCAGATTTCTCAGCATACATTTTATTGACTACCTGGGTTGGTTCCCTTCAGGCAGCTTGTTAGACATGTAGGTCTGGCCTCTTTGGAACTGCCAAATTCCAATCTCTGGGGTTGGCTTGCAGAGGGTAGGCAGGCCTTAAAGAGGTTTCCATCTTTAAGAACCGCCCACCCCCAGGATTCTGAGGCACATGAAAGTTTGAAGACTCCAGCTCTCAAGGTCACTGAAGGCCACTCTTAAGATGGGACATTTACCTAAGAATTAAAGGATGTATGGATGTAGCCACGTGAAGTAGTTTCCTTGGGGTGCCACAGCAAATTACTACAATCAGGGTGGCTTAGAACACCAGAAGTGTGTTCTCTCTCAGTTCTGGAAGCTAGAAGTCTAAAACCAAGCTGTGCATAGGATCTACTCTGTCTGAGAGCTCTGAGGGAGAATATGTGCTGGCTTCTTTCCTAGCTTCTTGTGGTGGCTGCTGACAATCCTCGGGGTCCTTTGGCCTGTCACTGTATTAATGCATCTTCGCATAACCTTCCTCCTTCTCTTTGTGGCCTCTTATAAGGACACTAGGCCTTGGGTTTAGAGCCCACCCTAATCCAGTATGATTTCATCTTAGCAATATCTACAAAGACCCTGTTTTCAAATAAGGTCACACACTGAGGTTCTAGGTGGATATGAGTGTCTGGGAGGATAGTCTTCAACCCAGTATAGCACGTAAAGGTGGTGAATGGGGGGGGGGGAGGGGCAGTGAAAGGAGATGGATGAACTTAGAATCCACCAAAAACTCAAGGAGTTGACTTAAAAGATGGATTGTCTTCCCAGGCTTTCTAACACTGGCTAGAACTGGTTTCCTGTGTCAGTTCTTAGACTGGAAAAAGGGGACTTAAGAGGTGTGGGAAGGATGTCACATAGCTCAGTGAGTGGGATGTGATTGTACAGTGTGGAAAGCCCAAAGTGGAGGATGCATGAGATATTAATCAGAAAACAGAGGGAGGGATAAGACAGCCAAAGGGATGTTTATTGGCCAGTCCTCTTCCATAAAATTTTGGTAAATCCCCTGAGCCAGGAGAATCCTGAGCCAAACATTTGGGAAGATGATCTAAGGTGAACTGGGAGAAGAAAATATTTTCACATTTAAAAAAGAAAAGTGTGGTGCCTGGGTGGCTCAGTTGGCTAAGCATCTGACTTTAGCTCAGGTCATGATCTCGCAGTCCATGAGTTCAAGCCCTGTGTCGGGCTCTGTGGTGACAGCTCAGAGCCTGGAGCCTGCTTTGCATTCTGTATCTCTGTCTTTCTCTGCTCCTTTCCCACTTGTGCTCTCTGTCTGTCTGTCTGTCTGTCTCTCTCTGTCTCTCTCTCTCTCAAAAATAAATTAAAAAAATAATTTCAAAAAATAAAAATAATCTTGAGATGTGGAGACTCACCATTCTGTCTTCCTTTGCTCAGTACTCAGAAAGCTGTTATAGAAGTCATAACAGAGAAGTCATGAACTTCTGTGCTCTGGGGAAAATGCTGTCTTTCTGAAATGCCATATTTCTGGAATCATATATAGATCCTCTCCACTTGCTCTTAAGATCGTAGGAGGGACCAGTTGGTGGGGTTGTCTTTTGATTCCTTGTTCCCACCTGCCTGTGGGTCTTTGCACTTTTGCTGCCTGGAGTGCTCTTCACTCAGATCTTACAAGGAGCGAGTCCTTCTTCATTGTCATGTGTGTTTTACTCATGGTGCCCCTTGCCAAGGGACACTTGGACATGGGTCCCTGAGTCATGGTCTGGCCCATTGCCCTATGTTGTAGTTTCGCTGTGTTCCGAAATTTCCTTACTTATGTATTTACTTGTTTATCACGATGTTGTCATCTCCCCCTTAGGAGACTCCAAACCTCTATCAGATTCAGGTCTGTGTACCCCCTGTGCCTAGAACAGTGGCTGGTATGTAGTCTGTCCTCAATGATGATATGTTGAACAGATGCTTTTGGCTGAGGAAACAGAGCCTATGCCATAAAGACAAATGCTTGGGGGTTTGTTCCGATGACATCTAAGACTGTGGGTCTGAGATGGAAGGAGTTTGAAGCAATTTGAAAAGGCAAGTAGGATATTAAGCCACAAGAGCGGGGAGAAATAGAGGACTATATCTCTGGCCCCCCTGCAGGGGATGTGCAGTGTCAGAGTGGAGAGAAGGATGCCGCAGGGGCATTTGGGACCAGTCTCCCTGGACCTTTTCTGGGTGTGGACTTCAGACACTATAGTCTTAGTTGCTTGCGTGCTGGGAATTAGCTGAAAGATGGAAGAGGAAAATCTGACAGCAGTGATTATCGTGACTGGAGAACCCTGAGCATGCTGTCAAAAATGGGGAGGGGGAGAAAGAAGGAAGGGAGGGAGGGAGGGAAGGGGGGAAGAAGCAATGAAGGGAGAGAAGGAAGGAAGGAAAGGGAAGGGAGGCAGGGAGGGAAGGGGAGAAGGGGGGAAGAAGGAAGGCAGGGAAGGAAGGGAGGGAGGGAGGGAAGGGGGAAGAAGGAAGGGAGGGTGGGAAAGAGGAAGGAAAGGAAAGGAAAGGAAAGGAAAGGAAAAAGGAAAGGAAAGGAAGAAGGAAGGAAGGGAGGAGGGAAGGAAGAAAAGGAAGTGAGGGAGGGAGGGAAGAAGGAAGGGAGGCACCAGTCTAAAGCATGAATAAAAGGAGAGCTGTGCAAAGAGCACGTTCACTCTAGAGAGCCAAAGCATAAGAGACTGTTAAAAACTGAGAACAAACTGAGGGTTGATGGGGGATGGGAGGGAGGGGAGGGTAGGTGATGGGTATTGAGGAGGGCACCTTTTGAGATGAGCACTGGGTGTTGTATGGAAACCAATTTGACAATAAATTTCATATATTAAAAAAAAAAAAGAGCACGTTCAAACAGAAGGTACTGTAGAGAATAAAGCTGGCTGTAAGAACTAGAAGATAATGCTCCTCAGGTTACAGATGAAGAAATGATGGCCCAGGGAGCCTGTCTCAGTGTATCTGGGCTGCTGTGACACAGCACCATAGTCTGGGCAGCTTGTGAACAAGGCATTTGTTTCTTGCGATGCTGGAGGCTCAGAAGTCCTTGACTGGGGTGCCGGCCGATTCGGCTTCTGGTGAGGACTGCTTCCTAGTTCATCGTGTCTTTTTGTGTTTTTACCACACCCTTCTCACGGCACAGGGGGTCAGGGCACTCTCTTGGACTCTTCTATGAAGGTCCAATCCCATTCATTAGGGCTCGACTTTCATGACCCCCCCCCCCAGAAGCTTCACCTCTGAACATTGTCACCTCTAGAGTTAGGTTTGGACACATGAGTTTGCAAGGGGATGCACACATTCAGTCCATATTAACCCCGGGTAAGTTTCTTAAGACGAAAAAGGGAGTTTCTGGCATGTTTGGGACTTGACTGCTCATGGCCACATTCTCTCCTTTTTCACTTCTTGTGCCTTTCAAGTAGAGAGAAGGGCATTGGCATCTATTAATTGCCTACTGGGTGCCAGGCACAGATGTTAACGATTAGGTCTTTGGGCTGCTGAAGTGAGTTTTGGGGGCAGAACCTGGGGGTCCAGCTAGACATTTATGAGGCTGAGTGACAGCAGTAGATTCAGGGATCTGGAGTCCAGCATGAGCAGTGAGAGAGCAGGGAGCAGGTGGATTGCAGGGCAAGAATTTAGAGTGTGGTTTGGTAGCTCAAAGGCCAGCCACTGAAGAGTCCTTTCCCTGTGACACAAAAAGGCGACTGCCTCCTTCAATTACCGCTCTGATGAGATAAGACCTGGGCTTTGCCTCTGAGTCGTAAACTCAGAGGCAGCTGGGAGTCCCTGAGCAACAAGGAGGATACTGACCCGCCAGGAAGGACAGGCTGACTGATGGTTACTACTTTGGAGGAGGAGAATTACACTGAGCGCAGCCAGCTTCCTGGGGGATGGGGAAACACACATTAAGTGGGGGATACCAGACGTCTAGGACTTCTAGGGAGGCTTTTGAATGGGACCTTCTGTATTCAAAGTAGACTCAATTCTACTCACTTCTAGGAGTTTTTATTGTGTGCTTACTCTGTGCAAATCCGGCAGGGGATGTCTTGACAGCATGCTTCTTCTTGCAATGATTGCAAAAGTCCTTTCTTTTAACTGAAATAGTTCAGGAAATTGAACATAAGAGAAAGCCCTGTTCCCTCAACCTGGTTGTCGGAGGCAGTGGAGAAGTTCACTCGGGTGGGCCGGCTTTTCTATGCATCTTATGCCTAAGACTGTGGTACGCTAACTCATGCACAAGGGTGGAGGGGATCCCCAAACTCATTCTGTCCCCTTGCTCTTGAAATCCAGCTCTTAAACACTGAGTGAGCTGCAAATATTATGTTAGATTGGACTGTGCTACCATTTTGAAATTAAACCTCCCTTCCTTTAATTGAGTTGTTGGCTTTCCTTCCTGTATTCTCGTTCTGAGGTCGGGGCTCCCAGCACCATTCTGGGGCAGGAAACATTTATTTCCCATCTCACAGAGGCACAACCAAATAGCCATCGGCTTCAGCTGAGACCACTGGCCAGCCTTCCTGCTCACCTCCCAATTCCCTAATCTAATCTAACTCAGTGGGGTTTGTGGGGGTTCATTTAAGCAGCAGAAGCTGTGCTATAATTGTTACATGTGCCAGCAATGCTTTGTACCATCTGGGTATGGCGGGGAGG
The DNA here is from genome assembly GCF_023721935.1 of Panthera uncia. NCBI lineage: Eukaryota > Metazoa > Chordata > Mammalia > Carnivora > Felidae > Panthera > Panthera uncia. The sequence goes on from NC_064815.1 coordinate 1,080,736, forward strand.
GGCGGGGGGAGGAATAGAGAGAGAGAGAGAGAGAAAGAGAGAGACTAGTACTACCACAGAGAAAGATTTTTATTCTCTTACCAAGGCAATATAATTCAAGAGTGGCTGTAGAGCAATTGGAAACTAAGGAATGGGAAGCAACGCAGTTATAGTGAAATGTCAAAGTGTAATGAAACAGGAACAGCCCTGCTTTATGATACAGCCAAGTAACAGGCAGGTGGCAGCTCTAAATATGTATATAAATAACAATATGGATGAAATGCCAGGGCTTCCAGCTGGCTTGGTTAAAGCACTTTAGTAATATTCTATTTAGGGTAACAATGTAGCTTGACAATTTCCATGAAAAATACAAAAATGTATCATTTGAGAATGAATCAGCCCACATTAGCGTGTAAGTGATGGGAACTTCACTAAGATCTTAACACAGGGTGCCAGGCATGTCCCCATCCTACCTAGAATGGCCAGTTGTTCCATATTGCCATGAGGTTAACTTGGTTCTCTGTCATTGGGATGCAAATGTTTGTTTTTCCTATTACTCTATTACCAGTAACACACACACACACACACACACACACACACACACACGCAGAGATATTGTCCATGTCCCAGACCTGGGATCTTGCCTGTAGAAACACACACACACACACACACGCACGCACGCACACAGTCCATGTCGAGACCTGGGATCTTACCTGTGGAAAGATGTGGGTCACCTTATTTACTTATTCACTCAATGAAATGTCCTGAGCACATTCTGTATTGCTGAGGATCTAGAGATGAGCAAAAATATGTATGATCTTGGATCATATAGATTTTTTTTTGTCTTAAAGGAGGGAAAGACCTGAATAAAATAATCCGGAAAATAAATGTAAAATTGCAAGAGCGATACATCCTGCTTGTTGCAGTTGGGTTGGTCAGGAAGGGCTTTCTGAAGAAACTAATGATTGAATTGGCATCACAGCGTGCGAAGAGATTGAGCAGCTAAAGAGGGATGAGAATAGCCTTCCACGCAGTGAGATTGACATGTGCAAGAGACCTGTGGTAAAAGGACGTTAGCGAGTATGATGGATAAGAGATCATTGTCCTCAAGCAGAGCTGGTGAGGTACAGAGTGGCCCAAGTCAAGTAAGAGCATGTAGGCAGGGATAGCCCATACAGGTTCCTGCAGACCACAATCAGGAATTATGACTCAGGAATAGTGACCCACTAGAGGGTAGTAAGCAGCATAGCCCTAGGACTGGGAACTAACACCCTAGGAGTTATTGTGTTCATACTGCAGTCAATCAGGAGCTCTTGAAAGACAAGAGCCACTCTGCCAAACGGGTACTGCATATGACTTCATAAACATGACATACACATCCATTTTGTGCCACGCATGGTTCAAAGCACGGGGATGCATACCTGTAAGACAGCATATTTGTCCTTGAGAAATTCACAGGCTAATGAGGCAGAAGTCATATGAACTAATGCGTTTAAGTATCAAGCACTTGGAGGGAATCTTGAAGCACAGAAATTTAACCTTACAGTAGCTTCCTAGAGCGAATGTCCCTGAACAGTCTTCAAGGAAAGACAGAAGTCGTCCTGACCAAGAAGGAGTAGACGGAAGGCTTCGTTTCTCGGCGGGGAATAACGTGATGAAGAAAGTCACAGTCAATGACAAAGGAGAAGGATCATCAGGGCCAAAAGACAAGAGTGCTGACGAGGGACATGGGGAGACCCGCTGCTCCCAGATGGAGCCCTGCGACCAGCGTCTTGCTGAAACCTCCTAAAATGTAGTGATATCACCGGAAGGTAGTCTCCCAAGCTTTTAAGTTAAACTCTTGCTTGACCCTTTGCCCCTGACACTATTTCCTATTATAGATATGATCAAGCTGGATTCATACAATACAGAATCCCCACTTATGTGGGCAAGCGTGAATTAAAGTCACCTTTTGGACCCTCTGCATTGGTATTTGAAGGCAAACCATACAGAGATATAGGAAATCAACTGGCTGGATCAAGAAATTAAAAAGACAAAATGCCATCTATAACTCTGGGTAATAGCAAACATTTGGATGGAATTTGAGAAAGATACGATAGAGGAATGGGTTTGGCCTCAGCCTAGATCCAGCTGTCTTTGCCCTACACAATCCTACCATGAATACATGTAATTTCCAGTCTGTATTTTCTCTCTTTCTGGGTCTGCCTTGTGACCTTCTGGGTCCCATGGAGGTCCTCAGGATAAGGGTGGGTGTAGGACAGTTACACCAGGGACCCCAGTGTTGTAGAGTGCAGGCTAGGGCATTCTACCAGCACTGTATGTGGTCAGCTCTTCCCATAATAAAGCCCATCTCTCCATGTTTTGTTCGTGTGTTCAGTCATTCATTCAGCAGCTATTTGTGGGGCACTAATTATGCGACTGATGCAAGGCTGGGCACTAGGAAATTGATAGTGAACATTATAGTCTCTGCCTCCTTGAAGCCAAAGATTTAGAAGGGGCAATTTTGGTTTTTAACTGAAATGGGGAGGTGTCTTCCAATCAAACAGCTGGTCTGGAACATCATTAGGAACTGTTAGATTTCAACTCCAAATTCTCTACTCTGAGCCCGTCAACACACCGAGTGGTTAGGTTTTAGCTAAATATATAGATATGTATATTCCTTTGTAACACCCAAACATGCTTTTCTTAGATACTTAGCCCTCTTCATCTTCAGATATATTTTGACAGCTTCATTCTCTTTCATCTCGTTGGAATGTGTGTTGTTTTCTATCCAGTCTTGTTTTCTACACAAGAATTAATGTAAGAGACCCCAGGACTGTTGGTGGGAAATATTAAATATTTACACAGATATGGAATGAGAAATCTTATTCACGCTTTAACCAATAATAATAAGCATATTGAGACTATGGACCACTGTGGAGTTTAAGATTCATTCTCTCTTTTGAGTCTTACAATAACCCCATTAAGTCGATACTGTTAACGTCTCCATTTTGGAAATGTCAAACTGAATCCCTTTGACCGAGGGCAGGGCCAGTTTCTCGGGCACGTGCTCCATACGGTCTCACAGAGACCTATGCTACGAGGGTTCCTCCATGTGCTCTCGTGCTGTGCTTGGAATCCCTAATAATTTTTTAATTATTCCTCATGATTCCAAGAATTTATGTATTCTTAATAAATTTTTAATTGTATAAGGGGCCCTACGTGTTCCTTTCGTACTGGCCCTGAAAATTATGTAGTCGGTCCTGACCAAGGGGCAAGAGCAGAGCTCTGTGCAAGGCTGATCCAACCACAGAATCTGTTACCTTAGCTGTTCTCCTGTGTTAGTCCCCCCCCCCCACCTCCCCACCCCATGTTTCATGTCAGGGAGGGCCTCTTTCAGGGACACCGGATGATGCCTGTTTCCAGTCTCTGGGCTGTAGGTGGCATCTCACTGTGAAGTGAATCACCTTTTAATGTATAGTTGCACAAGTACCTCTGCTGTGTTGATATATCACTCATTTTATGGGCCTGGATTAATTCCAAAGTAAACACTAAGTACTCAGCTGAAAAGCTGTAAACACAAGACACGACGTGCATCTTCAACTCCCAGCTCTGTTTGCCAAGGGCCCGATTCCCTCTGCTTTATCCTGTTTAGTGTAACAAAACCTTTGTGTCATCTGCTTGAGCGGTAATTTCCAGATTGATTTGAAGATCTGCAGGCGAGGGCTGCTGCAGTTGGGAGAACACGTCTCCACACGCATTGTGCCTCCTTTGCCTGCCTTGGTGCCCGTGGATGGTCATCCAGGGATGCTCGCCTTCCTGCGTGTAACGGGTGTCCAAAGGGCGGCTGCCTGTGAGGCTGCTGTCTGTTCCAGGGGGCCCGCAGAGGTAGCACCTGTTCACGACTCATCCACTGGGAGGGCAACACGCTGTTGGGTCACCAAGCAGCCGGTGCTGTCTTCAGGCCCGTGTCCTGGGTCCTGGGCCAACCGACAAGGGTGACCCAGTTCTTACTTCCCAAATTACAATTTCCAAATAGGGTTTGTTTGTCAATCTCATTTTCATGGCATCAGCATTGCGTGAGTGGAACACCTGTGTGCGTGCGCGCGCACACACACACACACACACACACACACACACACACACATGCATCTAGTCATATATAAATATGCCTCGCCTTTTACTCTTCTCTCTTGTTTACTTCAGTGGAAAGATGGCTGCATTTCCTGACGCTGTGACCTTGGAGAAGTCCCTGCAGCTCCCTGGAGCTCTGTTTCGTTACCTTCAACCTGTTTTTGATCATTCTCCTTCTTTGAAGTATTTTCAATAGCAGGCATCAGATCTCCTTGTGCCTGGTTCCAGGGACTTGTCTCTGTTACCCTCATATTTTCAACCTGTTAAGGCCCTTCCAGACCTTCCAGGGATGTCTGAAAGAAGACCCCTCTCTCCTTGGCTGTAGTGCAGTTTGTTCTCCTTATGAACATGTGGCCTCCCACCTAGTAGCCATAATGATCTTTAGAAAAAAATGGTAAATGGTGAAGGTCAGCATCTTCGCCGGGACCCAGCAGCTCCTTTGGCTTCCGCACCCCCTCTCCCAACCTTCTCCTGGCCAGCCGAGCAGATATTCCTTAACCCCTGCAATAAGCATGATCTTCCTGCCACAGGACATTTGTACGTGCTATTTCCTCTGCCTAGGATGTTATAATCCCCAGTATCGATTCTAGTCCCTGGTGGCTCTTATATTCTACCCTCCTCAGGTCAGACATCACTTCTCTTGGGATATATCCCCAATTAGCTCTCCAAGTTAGGAAAAGATTCTCTGTTCCAGGTGCTGACTTTCTATACTTATCTTCATGGCGTGTACCACATGTCTCTTCCACCAGACCATGTATATTATAAAGGCGAGGGCCATATGTCTTCAGTACCCTAGGGAATACTAAATAAATGCCTGCCTCTAACAGTCATGCAAATGCAGGAACCCTCTGATTCTGTGACTTGTCACCTTCCCCTGGGGGCTGCTGTGCCACTGCTTCCGTCCATTCTGTGCCTGGCTGCTCACTTCCCCACAATGTCCTGGAACATGCATTCCTCAAATCACTGCTGTCCATCTTCTGGAAAAGACAGAGAGAGTGTGTGATATTCAGGTTCACTCCCTCATCTCCTCTCAGCTGCATTCGTGTATCTTTGCAGACAGGACTCCGCTCACCCCTCCATTAAACCAGACCTCATTGTCACTCCCATGCACCCTGTTTTCCTTCTCTGTCTGACGTTTTGCCATATCACTTGTCACCATCTGACACGATATGTTTTATTTATTTATTTGCCTCTGTCTGTCTTTCCCCCGTAGTATGTAAGCTCTAGCAGGATGAATACTGTAGTCTGTTTTGTTTCTTGCTGCATTCTAAGAATGCCTGTCTTGGAGTATGCATTTATTAACTATTTGTTGATTGATTAAAGCAGTGGATGGGTAGATGCGTGGGTGGATGGGTGGGTGGATGGACGGACGGATGGACAGATGGATGGACAGACAGAAAAATGGATGGATTTGGCCTTGAGTTTTAATATCAACAGTAACCTCTGCTTTCCGGACCTTTGTTTTTGGCATGGACATCAATAATTATACTTTGAGAGAAACTTTCTGGGGGCAAGTCCAGAGAACCATTTGTTTGAGTTCCCACTTTGTGAACAAAGATGTTTGTCTCTGTTGTTCTTTCCCTCTCTGGCAAGTTGAATATTATGGTTGAAGGAAGACTTTCCAGAGAACCAATGGAGCAGAGGATCGTATCAAACCCAAGCCGCAAATTGTTGTACATTTCACATTGCCAGATCAAAGCCTTGCATCTAGCCTGTGGAACCCTTTAAAGTTTCAGTTGTTAATTAGAAGAGTTATTGATGTGGCATCCATTCTGCTTGGATTTGGGTGGAAAGTTCTAGTTTCAAATATTCTGCTGTGTAATGTTTGTAAATCATGGGAACAACCTAGGAATTGCAGTGTTTTGGCATTCCAGACTGTTGCTTGCACCTGGAAATAGTACAGAACCATCTTTCCCCAAAACAGTTTTGTTAGGAAATATGATCAGTATCATTTGGGGACTTATCTTTTATTCTAGTCTGTCGTCTTTTAAACTACGAGAGGCCATGGAAGACTCACATTTATTATTACTTTGTCACCCCACTGAATGATTTTTGTGTTCTACTGACAACTCATTAAAGACAGGAGTCCTATTTAAGTGGCATATTGGTTGGGTCCCTCTGGCAGCAAGTAATTGAAAACTGAACTTAAAGTAGCTTAAACAAGAAGGGCATGCATGATTTTGCTCAAAAAAATTCACAAGGATCGGGGCGCCTGGGTGGCTCAGTTGGTTAAGCGTCCGACTTCTGCTCAGGTTGTGATCTCACAGTCTGTGAGTTCGAGCCCTGCGTCGGCCTCTGTACTGACAGCTCGGAGCCTGGAGCCTGCTTCAGATTCTGTGTCTCCGTCTCTCTGCCCTTCCCCACTCATACTCTGTCTCTGTCTCTCAAAAATGAATAAACATTAAAAATTTTTTTTTAAAATTCACAAGGATTAAGCAGTTCTAGGATTAGCTAATTCAGAGAGTACAGCAATTCAAAAATATCAATAAGGTTTCAGGTTTTTGCTTTATTTCTGCTCTGCCATTCTGCCATTTTCACTGTTTATCTTCTTAGGCTGGTATTCCTCCTGGTCCTAAAATAGCTGCCATTGCTCCAAACATCACACAGAGATGACAATATTCAGAAAAATAATAGAAAATTCCCCTTTAGGATTTTACTTTTCAGGAAAAGCTCCCTAGCAGCCCATTCACCTTTTCCAGAAACTTCTACTGACATCTCATTAGCCACATTATATTATTTGCCTTACTCATTTAGCAGAAGGTATGAGATCCCTAAGGTTGACTTAGAACAAGGATTCTCATACTTGAATGTGCTTCAGAATCCCCTGGGTGGCTTGAGAAAGCACAGAATGCTGGGCCCCACTCCTAGAATTTCTGATTCAGTAGGGTGGGGGCATGGCCTCGCATTCTGCATGTCTCAGCTCCCAGGTGATGCTAATGCTGCTGGTCCCAGAACAACATTTTAAAACCCATGAACGTAGAGCGGTCCAGATTTAGCCCCCCTTGGCATTGGGGAGAAGCTCAGCTTCCTTGAAGGACGTGGTTGTCAGGAGGTGAGTGAAATATTTGGGTTTCTGTCAGCCAGAAAATTACCTGTTGTTTAGTTAGCCAATAGCAGCTGACACAAGTGACATCTTCAGGCAATAACATGATATTTCATGTGATTAGTACGAGCTGACTGAGGGTGAACTTGACTTTGGAGGCTGAATTGTATCTAAAGGTGGATTGGCCACCATGTAAGGACTTAGGTAATTTACCTTCAGCTCGCCGCAATGTTTCCATTTTATTTGTGTGTTTATTTGTCTGTTTTTATATTTCCAAGAACTGTTAGTTTCCTTTGAGCTCCCAGCCACTGTATTCATGGGGTTGAGCAGATATTTTGGAAGGTGAGGTGGTAACTTGCACAGCAGCAGGTGAGAAATCCAGGGTTCACAGAGGTTAAGAGAGCACCTGATCCACACAGGTGGTGAGTGTTGGCATTAGAACTTCAACCCATGCTGCCTTCTGTCCCTCAGCAAGTGGCTGAGCAGTTTCCGTGAGTATATTCAGCACCACACAGGGCTTTCCCCCCTTTTCCTTCTTTTCTCTCACTTTCATAGCCACCTGCGAGGTGGGCGGGTGTCCGGGAATATTAGGGAAGAATTATGATAGTTTTTTCCACATATGTGCCCAAGGACAGGCTGGAGAGCTGTGGGTGAAATAGAACCATGGATGTCTTCTTCTCTTGGGGGTCTCTTCCTGGTGTTTAGCCCGCCCCGCCCATGGGGACCCCCACATATGCAAGGGTGCAGAAGGCTCCCCCACAGCCTTCTGAGGGAAGCAATTGGTTACCCAGGTGAGTTTTCATGTTAACTCGATGGTATTTACCGCTGCTGTGACAAATGAGCACATTTTACATTACAAAGCAGGGCCCACTGATTATCTCACAGCTCCATCCCTTGGAAGTCTGGGTGCAGCACGGGCCCAACTGGAGCCTCTGCTTTGGGTTTCCCAAGGCCGACATCAACTGTGAGCAGGGCCCTGTTCCTTTCTGAAGCTCTGACAATGAACCCACCTCCAGGCTCACTCGAGGTGGCAGTCGAATTCAGCTCCTGGACACTCTAAGACTGACCCTGGTTCCTTGCGGGCTGTCCGGTGGTCCTTGTTGCTCTGAGAAGCTGCTGCTGTTCCCCTCCTGCTTTCCATGTGCTCGCCCCCCACCAGTCCAGTGGGGCAGCTGGGTCCCTTTTATGCTTCAAATCTCCTCTCTAACCAACCCCATGCTGCACGTCCCGGGCTGCAGCCGGAGAAAACTCTGCCTTTGAGAGTCTCTTAGGACTGGACTGGACCCACCTAGATTTTAATCCAGGAAACTCTCTCCATCTCAAGATCCATAACCTTAATCACATCTGCACAGTCTCCTTTGCCATGAAATGTAGCTTATTCACAGGTCCCAGAGATTGGAGCGTGGACATCTTTGTGGGGCCATTCTGCCCTCCCAAATGATCTCATAATAATAATAGATGTTGACAGGCATTGATTGGCCTAATAATGACCATGGCTAGTATCTGAGGAATGTCGCTATATGCCAGGCACTGTGATAGGTCCTTTACATTGATTGGTTCGTTTAATCTCCATCACAAATCAACACAGTGGGAGCTATTATTTTTTAAAAAGAGGAAGAATGAAAAGGCACAGCACACGTGAGCATCTTGTTCTGGGTCACTCCGAAGGTAGGTGTGAAACTGAGGTTCTATTCAGGAAGTCTGACTGGACACCCGGCTGTTCATGCTTATGTTGCACTATCCGAACCATGCTTTCCCCCATGCGCCCTACTATGGTCTGCTTTCTTGTCTGTTACCTCTTCCTCCCTGAGCCCCCTGGGCTCTGATTTCTTCGAAGGTAGGACTCCATTGTTCGAGTATCCCTGTCCAAGATGCTTCATTGCTGCTCAATGAATCGTCAGTGTATGTGCACCTGTGCAAATATCTATATTGGTGGACAGTGTAAGGTACTGGGGTCAACCATCCCAAAGCAGGCTGCGTTCATGCCTCCTGGACAGATGCCAGAGTACAGGTACATACAGATGGGTGTATACATCATGCACAGCAGAGGCTGGATGATTCAGCCCTGAGCAGCTGCAAAAGTTCTCCCCAGCCTCACTCCCGCCAGCATCCGAAACGGCTCCTTCTCAAACACGCTCACATCAGGCGCTTGGGGCTCCCCTGGTAGAAGGTCTGTGAGATTACTTAAGCATGTCCAGAAATGCAGTGAAATGATCATCACTGTTGCTGAACACCTAACTCTTGTTTCCAAAGGAGTATCATGGAAAACAGTAACATTCAAGCTCAAGCTACATGTGGGCCGCTGCAGATGATGGTGACTTCTAAAACACGGAAGAAGAGGCTTTGGAATGTCGTATTGGGTGGATGGCTTTTGAGATAGACAAGGTCTTCTCTTTCTCAGGAATCTCTGCTTTCAGGGATACATACAGGCAGCAGATGCTAAAACTATTGTTAAGAGTTGCCGAGTGATTGGTTCTCAATTTCTTCTTCTGTTAAATGATGTCTTCTCCCTCCAAATACAGCTTGAATCTTCTCTCTGCTCTCCCTTGGTATTGCCCAGGTAGAATGTTTTCTCTGCCAGTCCCCTGTCCACCTCTTACCCCAGCATCTGCTAAATGACAACCACAGTGATTTCCTTTCAGTTTCTTGAGAACCCCAAGTCTTTACTACCTCAGGGCCTTTGCACAGTTTGCTCCTCTGGCTTGGAATACTTTCCACGCTGTCCTCAAACCTAACTCCATCTTTTCAACTAAGTCTCAGCTGACATGTCGTAGAATCCTTCTGTGCTAACTCTAATTGAGGGAAGATTCATCACAATGCCGTAAAAGCATGTGTAATTAATTATTTTTTTTCTTTTAATTTTTGGCCTGTCTTCTTGTATTGGGTGGGATTATCTATGAGTCTATAAACTCTGTGAAGGCAGTGACCTTTCCTGTCTTGTTTGCTTTTGTGTCTCAATGCGTCCCCTGGGGGCAGGCACCTAGTAAACTAAATAGATATTTGTGGAATGACTTCTGAATAACACCATTATATCTATTTTTCTGTAAGAAGTCTTGAACATAGCTTAGTGCGTATTCTGTTCCTGACTCCATGGCAGGCACTGTCAGGTTCTTTGTGTCAGCTCAGGAAAATAAGACAATAATAATAGTGATGATAATACTTAACTGCTTCCAAGACTTGTCAGGAATATTCTGTCTTCCTTTATAAAGTCAGCTTATATGCTAGATTCTGCAAGTATGCCCTGGGGATCACCTGCTTCTGAGTCACTCGGAACCCTTACTAAATGCAGATTCTTGGGTCCCTCTTGAGTCCCTCTGATGAATCAGAATCACTGATGCACAGCTCCAGAAATGAGCATTTGCAACAGGCAACAGGCATTCTTATCTATGTGGAGGTATTCAAATCACTCATGTAGAGTGTTTAATGTTACCTGTTACCCATCCATAAATATATCCTCTTGCCCAACAAAAACACCTCTTGCTGTTCATATAAGCAGTTTTGATATTTAAAAAAAAAAAATGACAGCCAGGATGGCAGGAAACAGACATCTCTCTAACAAATCTCATTGTTCCAATTTTAAGCAGAAAATATATCAGCTCCATTTTCTGATCCCAAGCTTAGGTTGGAGGAAGCTTGCCCAGGGACTTTCTCCAGGCTCGGCTAGCCCTGGGGCTGAGCACAGGGCAAGAAGCTTCTGGTTTTAGGCTGCAGTCAACTCTGTTGGGGTCAGCAATAGAATTACAAGTGCCGTAGAGCCTGCACAATTGTAATTTGCATCTAATAAAACTAGGATTTATAGAACAAAAACCCTACCAGCCCCACTCCACAGTATCGTGCCTGGAAATAACGGTGTTGCTCTTTGAGGTAAACCAGACCTGTGCTATCTAATAATGATAATAAAGGTTAAATTAAGTGAGTGCTTATTCTGTGCCTGGCTAATTCTTCTAATTGCATTATCTCATTTAATTCACACACAGCCCTGTGAGGCAGCTACTAATGTTTCTTTTTTATGAAAAAGAAAAGTGGGGCCTAATTTGGGTCATACGGTGGGTAGCAGAGCCCGGATGTGGAGTTTTCTTTAACCCTCAGGCTATCTCGCCTTCATCTGAGCCTTGCAAACAAGACAGGGCCCAGATTATCCAGGAAGTAGCACCGCTGTGGATCCCAGCTCTGCACACACTAGCGGAGCGTCCTTCACCAGGCATAATGCCTTCTGAATCTCAGTTTCCACACCTGTAAAATGGCAACAGGCAGCAGTGGGACTTCCCTGTGTGAGGTGTTAAAGGGTGTGATTCAAGCATCCACCTAATCGCAGGAGCAAAGATGCTCAGTTCAGAGGGAACCGTGTTGTTACTTTGAGCTGGCCTGGTTGTAGGCAGAGTGTTCACTTCCAAAGGAATGAGGGCCGTTTGGAGCAGGGGGCGCCCAGGATGGGGAATGAAATGAGAGAATATATATCCACAAGGGCAGGGCTGGAGAAACTAACACTCTGTAGCTGCAGAGGCCACTCATCCAGATCACAGATGCGTACAAAGCAGCCACCACACTCCAGGGACAGCGTAGGTTCTTGGCAAGCACAGGTGAACAAGACAGACATGGTTCCTGTATAGCTTCCACGTGTTTGGCCAACAGTACATATAACTCTGTAAATAATTTGAAGACTGTGACACGAAGGAGAGTCAACACAAGTGTGGACCTGAGGCAGCAGCAGGAGTAACTCCTGGAGAGGAGATCAGACCTCTTCAAGCCCTTAAGTGCTGGAATAAGAATTCTGACCCACACAGTTAGCAAAGCGAAGAGGTCTGTCCAGTGAGTCCCCTCTGACCTGCTAGGCTACCTCGGAGTAGGGAACAAATACTCAAGATAGACAACAGCTGTGTACAACTGTTGCAGGGGCCCGCCCATGTACCCCAAGTCTTAGGTTTGACCATCTTGGAGGTCAAGCATTTCTAGTGCTTTTTTGAAGGCATATACTTCGAATGAAGAAGACGACAGAACATAACAACCACAGTGGTTGAAAGACCCCAAGTGCCCAGAGAGGACATTCAACCCCCAGAATATTAGAGAAGGCAGTATAACATAATGGGTGAGAATATGGATTTTGGAATCAAATAAACGCTGGTTCAAATCCCAGCACTGTCATTTACTAGCGGTGGGACCTTGGGAAAGATCATTCCATGGTTAAAAATGTGGTATGGTTAGAGGGACCGTGCTGGGGTGTTTGAGAATCAAATGGGATTGCGTACCTACAGAAAGGTGGAGATATGACCTCCGGTCTGTCTGCACTGAACCCCACGTTTCCCACAGTGCACAGGCAGCCTCCCTCCTACTTACCCCCACCCCCTCCACTACAGACCTTTGGAAACCACTGTTTCCTGCTTGGCTTCAGTCTCTAAAGGGTCCTCCTTTGTCTCCTGAGAGCTCAATCTGTAGCCAAAGTAATGAGCCTGATCTGATTCAGCTCAAGGACTCCGGTCATTGAACTTGACTTGGTGTGTCCATAATTTGTACATTTTGGATAACAGGTTATTGCTAAGAGGGAAAACCTTTAGCTGAATCCAATACATTCACAGCAAGTGAAGCAGGAGGAAAATGCCTAATTCCAGCTTGTTAGCCGCTGAGCTTCTGAGAACAGAATCAGCTTAGCCGCTTGCAAATAAGCGAGCATCACAGAACTTGGTGGAGCTGGCAAGAAGGTAACAAGCTGTGTATGAAAACCCTGGGATTAAATCTCCACAGCAAAATTGCTTGGTGCACAGGATCAAAGAGCTGCAAGGGGAGAGAGACAATGAGCAAGTTCCCTTCTGCACACCCACCCAACCTTTACCATTAGGGACACCCCAAAGAGTGCCTGCTTTGGCACCTTATCAACAAAAAGGCTGAGCTTTAGTTGATAATTAAAACAATAAATTCTTCTCCCCGGCGTGTATCCCGATTAGATTGTTGACATTGTGTCAGGCTGTTAGGAAGATAAACTCACACTGGTCCTTGCACTCACTACACTGCTTATTTTTGAATCCCTCTGATAGTGTTTGTGTGTGTGTGTGTGTGTGTGTTTTTTTACATGACAACTTGCAAATAACACATTGGAGTCTCTTTCCTTCTATTTCTCTATCATGTGATTAACATTGATACTCGTGGAACTTTCGAGGTCTGAGAGCTTTCCTCTGGATGTGTGATGTAGGTCCCAGTAGGAACCATTTAGAATCCAAGGAATGTGTTTGTCAGTAAAAATGTCAGATGACACATGTGTGTCCAGGATGCTTTAAAGCCTCCCAAAGATAAATTGTTGAAGACTGTGGCAAATGGTATCAGGCCAGCCCCTGAGCAAAGATTTAAGAGGCTGTCCGGCTTCATCCATCATGTTTCTCCAACCATCATGAGTAAACTCTTTCTTTTGGTGGATCCCACTGGTGCTCAAATCATAGCCAAGGGTGGGGATGTTAACTAGAGTGGTGGGTCCCAACCAGAATGACCTGAGTCAGGAACTGGGGGCCTTGAAAGTATGGTGCCTGCCAGACTGAATAATTTTCAGTTCCTGAATCTAACAGGCTATGTTTGTCTTGCTCCCAGACCCTTAACATATGAGGCTCCCTTGCCTAAAATGATCTTACCATTCATCATTCCCTCAGGCAACTCCAATTCATCCTTCATACCTTGGCTTAGATGTACTTCCTCCATGAAGCCTTTGAAAAACATTAATAAACATTTTATTGTGAATAGTTTTAGATTTATGGAAAAATTATGGAATATTGTACAGAGTTGCCATATATATATATATCCCAGTTTCTTCTATTGTATATTCATTGATTTCTTACATTACTGTGGTATATTTCTCACAACTAGTGAGCCAATATTGATCACAAAATTTACGCTTTTAACTATTTCCAAGTGTGTAGTTCTGTGGCATTAAGTATATTGACACTGTTGGACAACCATTGCCACAAATCATGTCGAGAACTTTTCATCTTACAAAACTGAAGCTCTCTATCCATTAAACTCCCAATTCCCTCTTCCCTCAGCCCCTGGCAACCAGAAGTCTACTTTCTGACTCTGTGAATCTGACTACTCTAAGTACTTCATGTAAATGGAATTCTGTATGATTTGTCCTTTGGTGGTTGGCTTATTTTCCTCAGCATAAGACCCTCAAGGTTCATCTGTATTATACCACATGCTGGAATTTCCTTTTAAAGGTTAAGTAATATTCCATTGTGTGTATATGCCATATTTTGTTTAGCTATTCATCTGTTGATTGCTTTTACCTTTGGGGTATTGTGAGTAAAGCTCGCAAAGTCTTTCTTGACCCAGCCATACTATCTAGCGCATCCCAATGTCACCTCTGTCATGGTGCTTACCTCTTGAGAATGTAAGTGCGTATTTCCCTGTTTACCTTTAACACTAGGCTCCCAGCTCCTTACCTACATGTTCCATGCCAGTAAGTTGTTTTCCATTGTTTCTCAATCACCTGTAAGTGTGTCTGGCTCACATGAGGTTCTCAGCAAATATTTGAAATGAGTGACTCACTGGATGGATGGATGGATGGATGGATGGATGGATGGATGGGTAGATGGGTGGGTGAGTGGATGGATGGATGGATGGATAGATGGATGGATGGATGGATGGATGGAGAGATTGACAGACGAATGGGTGAGTGGATGGATGGATGTGTAGGTGGATAGGTGGATAAGTGAGTAGATGGATGGATGGATGGATGAGTGGAAGGAAGGAAGGAAGGAAGGAAGGAAGGAAGGAAGGAAGAACAGATGGGTGGATGGATAAAAAAGATGAGGCTATCCAGAGGATGGGCCTAAGCAGATGTCTGTAGGAGTACAATTTGATTCCTGCCTTCAAGTCCAGTGGGTGAACATGTGATTATAAAATAAGATTTCAGGGGCACCTGGATGGCTCAGTTGGTTAAGCGTCCGAATTCAGCTCAGGTCTTGATCTCACCATTCCTCAGTTCAAGCCCCACATTGGGCTCTCTGGTGTCAGCACAGAGCCTGCTTGGGAAACTCTGTACCCCACTCTCTCTCTCCCCTCCTCTCTCTCTCAAAATTAAATAAACATTTTAAAAATACGTAAGATTTCATAGCAAAGGGAAAACACCAGACTAAACTGATACACAGCAGAGAGCAAGAGTAGAGCCCACGGTGGGTGGGGGGATATATTTTGCTTTACATTTCTTACTTTAAAAATATCATTTTCACTATTTTAATGAAATAAAATAAATCAGTGAAAAACTTTTTCATAGTCTTATCACCTAAGTGGATCCTGCTGACCTTTTAAATATAAAAATAGTACCCAAACAGATAACTCATAGGGGAAAGGAAGGAATAAAGTGGAAATTGAACATTGTCTTCTCAGTAATTCTCTGTAAGAAGTAACCACAGTAACTACATTTTCTGTATGTACAACCATTCTTGTGAGACCTTCCATAATCAGTGAGCATACATCCGCTATGCTTCCTTTAATGGTTGTTTACTCTTCCACTGCTTAGAGATAGAGTTGTTGAACTGCTCCTCACTGGGGAGAACATTAGCCGTTGGCTACCCCCAACACAACTGCTGCCTCTTGGAACACTTTTGTGTGCCCATGAGGTCAGTTCTTTGAAGGACACCCTCTGGACTAAAAAGTTAAAAGAATATACACTTGGCATTTTAGTAGATGTTGCCACTTACCTCTCCCCAGATTTGGAAGTAGCTTGTGTTGCTGTGATGTGTTCTTACTGCCATCAGTCACATTAACGCAAGTGAGCCACCGTGGTGAAATGATGTCAGGTTGGAGCATTTAGTCCACTTTACTTCTGAGCATTACTGGGACATTTTAAAGGAATGAGTCATGATATTCTCTAAGTTATAATAAATTCTTAAAGGAGGAGAACACGGCTTCTTTACACAGAAGCTGTGCACATCAGATCAAAAAAGGGGAGAATCCAGAGATGTTGAACTCAAACATGATTTGAAGTTCTGTCCATTTTCCTGTCCTCCATGGATGTATTTAAAGTGGATGAGACAGGAGAGGTTAAGACCTTCAGTCTCCTTCTCTTAAGAGTGATGTGCGATTCTCTTCTGCCTGGGAGCTCCAGGGTCTGACCCGCAGCTTGGCTGTCACTGCTGCTGGGAAGAGGTGTCACTGGTTTGGTTTGGCATGCCCTAATTCCATGCTTTTTCCTGCTTCCATGGGTCAAATGCCAGCTCTGTTCACTACGGGCAGAAGAAGCTGATGAAAAGGAGTTTGGGTCTGGATCTTTCCCAGAGTGCAGATGAGGCAGTCATAGAAAAAGTGGCGAAAATAGTTGAGCATATGTTTTACACAACTTAACTGCTATGCCTGGCATCTCTCCTTCAACACATCCTGCCTGATATTTGATGTTAAAAAAAGGAAAAAATCAAAGCACATGTAACATGTTTCTGATATCTTCTTTCTCTCCATAGAGCAATGGAAAAAAATAGCATCTCTTTTAAATCAGAGAGGGAGAAAAAGAGAGAGAGAGAGAGAGAGAGAGGCATAGACGTACACCATTTTTCTCCTTTAGGATAAAATGGCCCTGATCTACAAAATTTCAGTCTAAGTACATGGTGGGGTGGGGGGAGAATGTATGTGAGCAACATAAGCTTCCTGTTCGCATAGCGCCTTCCTGCAACTGTGGCACTTGCTTCTTTATGGGTTCACTCATTTGGAAGTCATTTTTCTCCACCGTGGCTGCATTGTAAGTCTGGAAACCAGTGTTATGAAATGTGCAAAGAAAACACTCCATTATTTTGATATAAAATACTTTATTTTTAGAATGTCACCTTTATGCAGTGCACAATGCAAACATACGGTATCAGCTTTACTGTAAAATGCCTTCTTCCGCCTTCCTTGCTAGCAGCTCACTTCTCCTCACCAATGGTAGCACTCTTCTGTTCCAGTGCATCATTCCAGAGGTAGGCAATTAATGTACAGGTGTATTCACATAAATAATACCATGTGGTCACATTATATTAGGCCCAAGTCTGGGATGATGGCAAAATTATTAAAAATAAAAGTCCCAGAAAGGAATACTTGTCCTACAGAGCTTATTAGATAAAAATATTAGGACAGTAGGACGAATCCATGAGTATGGTGAGACATCTCCTGAGCATAGGTTGTTTTATTGACAGAAAACACAGTGTTGAGATCAGATCACAGGCTTGGAGGTGTGAAGAGCCGTGGATTGGGGTGTGCCTTTCACTGGCTGTGTGATTTGGGCAAGTTCCTAACTCCTCTGCACCTCAGTCTTTATCTGGTAATGAGGAGCAGAATGCCCGCCCTCCTGCAAGGGTTAACATAAAGATGAGTATGATGAGTTGTAAAGGACTTGGATCATAATCTGGAATCAATGACACCCATTTTCTTATTTCCCTCTTTGCCCTCCTGTATCACAATGTATTGGGACAATTTCTCAAGCGATAATATCCTTCTATGCTCTATTTGCCTCAGTTTAAGGCGGTGGGTGGGGGGGGGGGGAGTTGAGGATGCATCATATAATCCAAGAGTCATTTCTTCTGAGTTATCAGCCCCCCATTACTTTGCTGCCTTCATACATGAAGGGACAATGTGGACCCTCACCCTTGTCTCACATTGGCTTTCTCCCTATCTGTGACTTAGAAGCCACTGCTTCTAGAGGTTGTGTCAAATGCCAAGCACCTTCCAGCTCTCAAACTTTTTCTAAATCCACTAAGCACTTTTTGAACCATCTATTAACTGGAAAACAATTGAGATGTTAATTAGAAATCAATATTATCTTTTCGTTAAAATTCCCCCCCCCATCTCTGCCATCTATTATCCCAGTGAACAAATGGCTTCTGCTGACCTCTTTGAGTTTCTTAGTGTACTTCAACTTCACGACAAAGATAATCTATTCATTGCCTCTAATGCTTTACAATTAAGGTTGGATTCTCCCTTTAGGGTAATTTAATGTGATTTGACAGTGCTCCTAGTTAGCTGGTAAACAGCCATCTCCGAGAAGCCTGCTTCTTGAATCAGAGTGACCTCACTCCTGTCACTGGTATGACTCTGGACAAGTCATAATGTTTTGCCTTTCCAATTCTTTATTTGCACTTCTGTACAATGGGCATGATAGTAGAAATAAACTCCTGCGATTTTGGGGGAGGATTAGGTGAGATGATGAGTATAAAGTATTTAGAAGAAAAGGTTCTAATCACTTAGCACGAAGCATTCTTCGTGTGTCCGCTCTGACTGTTAATACTGTTTGGTTATCCAAACCCACTCATCCGTGTCGTCTCATTCATGCACCCATTATCTGCGATGTGCCTGTGCTGTTCTGGGCACCACTGCTAAGCCACCATGTCCCCTCTGATTCTTGCATTCCCTCATCTTGTTCCAAGTGATTTCCACACTGTCCAAATGTAGGCAGCAGGGAGAGATTGTTCACTGAGTGATGAGTCTTTGAGAGTTCCTAAGAGCTTAGAGAAGACACATGGGTGCTTCCTTCATGACCCTGGGCACTTCTCAAGGGGTGTTTCATCCAGAGACCCAGGAGGGGAATCTGTGTTCCTCTCCACCATTTTATTTTGGCTCACAGGAAGCCAGGAAGGGGGTTACTAACAAGAGGAAAAGAGAAAGCATATGATTGCATTTTCTATGCTGGGTGGGATGACTGATGAATAGAGTTGGAGGCTGTGGTATAGAGATGTAGCTAAGATCGTATTTCTGGAGTTTGAGCCTCCATTTACAATCCTGGCTTAGCTGCTTACCAGCTGAGTGACCTTGGACAGGCTATGAAACTGATGTGGGTCTCAGTTTCCCCATACAAAAATGAGAATTGAATCATTCTAAGACATTAAAGCAGCTCATATAGAGCCTGAAACATATTAATGCCTATAAATTCTGGTGGTGGCTTATACAGTCATGTGGTAGCATTTATAGAGCACTTAGTGTATTACTGGAACTGAGTTAAAGAACTTCACGTCACAGTGGCAATTTCAGTATAGTAACTCATAAAAGGGGCTCTGGATTCAGAATATTTGGGTTTGAATCCTCATCCAGCATTTACAGGCTGTGATCTTAATCAGTCTCCTCAGCCTTTCATTTTCTTGAGATCCTCCATCCGTATCATGTGAGGATTCAATGAGATTATGTGTCGGAAGCACTTTGAAAAATGCCTGACGCATATGGAACCCTTAACAAATGTTGGTTATTCTTGTCATGTGTAACCAGCACAAATGTTTAATGGTGTTAGCCACAGTGAGTCAACCCAGAGCAATTAAGTGGCTTGCCCAGGTACACATGATTCATGAGATGCAAGAAACAAACTTGAGTTGGTTTCTGGCAGCTCCTCCATGGGAATAGGGGCTCAAGGAGCAGCATTCTGAAAATGAAGTCTTCGTCATCTCCAAGGGACAACGACGCCCAGTTGTCCCTGGAAATATCACCGTTGGGGCACATTCTGTAAATTGTACAAAATTAAATCCCTCACTTCATTTCTCCAGAAAGACCCCTCTGCAGCGTCGCTCTATACCCCCGCAAATCTGCACCACGGAGGCGAGGGGATGTCAGTAGGATTTGGTCTCCCTACAAAATCCCCGCAAAGACGTATGAGGCTGCATATAAATTGCATTGAATTTGGCCAGCCATGGGCTAGCATTGCTTTTATGCTGAATATCAGTGAAAAGTATGAAATGGAGATTACATTTTCAATTCGGGCTTTTTTCCCAAAGCTCTGCAGAGATGCCCTCATTCCCATCCATCAGAGCAGAATTGCATCAGTGTGGAGTCCCAGACCCTTGTTCCCTTGCTGGGAAGTGTATCCGGCACTTGCTGTCAGACTGCAGCTGTGGGTGACGCTTTCCTTAACAGCTACTTCCTTTATTCCCCTTCCCCCAAATCTCTGCCTTTTTCTCACTACTTTTTGTTCTTAAGATCTATCACACACAAGGATCACAAAACCAACCACAAAAAAAAAAAATGGCATTCTCGTAGATGCTAAAATTGTTATATCTGTCTCTTGGGTTGTTCAGGGCAGAAATAAGACATTGATGCAAATATGGTTCATCCACTGACAATGAGAAAACATGCTTATTACTTCTTCCTGAAATACATATATTCATACCAGCTATTTCAGTTCCTTTCCCTAAACAGTCCTAAATCATTGTCAGTGCCTGAGCTTCAGCTTGGGTCTACGAGAAGAGAGTTTACCAGAGGGGGGTGGGAGGGTGGTTACGCATCTGGCTTTACATCACCATTAGCTTCAATATTTCAACAGCCCTTTCTCCCCGTGTTCTATGCCTCTCCCTCCTGCCCCCAGAACATGACTGCCTGGCTGACTCCCCAAAGAGAGACAGTGCTAAGTGAACTTGACAGATTCCAGGCTGGCTCCATATGGCAAGGCCTGAGTTACATGTTCCTGGGATCCCCAAGCTGCTCTCACCTTATTAAGATGGCAGGTAACTACATGCAAGTCAAGTTCACTGCATCGGTTTTAATTCTTTGGGCCCTGGAGACCCGCCTCAGCCTTTAAGGCAGAATGGACGCCCTGCAAATTTGACCTTTTCCTTCCCTTTCTGGATCCGTGGCTGGGAGGGAGGGAGGTGCAAAATGGACCCAGAGCTCAGAAAAATCTTAGGAGAATGTGGAGATGAGGTTAGAGAGCTTTCTTAGGCTCAGCTCAGTATCGTGTTTATTGCTTGATCTGTACTGTCTGAACCTTTGGACTCTGACACATAATTGAGACTTTGACTTTGATTCATAAGTATATAATTTGCACTCTTTCCTCCCCAACCCCTCTCCCTGCTGCACACGGTTTTAAAGACACAGAGAAACTTAACTCCAAATCTACTAAGTTGCATTTCAAATGGATGAGCCCTTGAACTCAATGATTAAGGGCTGGAATAGTATCCTACATCTTTTTAAAGAATGAGAATTTGTCAGAATGAGTCTGATGGCTTTTCATTTCACCCAGGATATATGGAAAGTTTTGCTACTTTTTTTTTTTTAGTGTAGCTGACCTACAATGTTACATTCATTTCAGATGTACACCATAATGATTCGACACTTTTATTTTTATTTATACATTGTGCTGCCTTTATATAACATTTTTTTCTATATTCTGAGAGCATGATCCTTGTGTCCAACAGAGAAGAGAGACCTAATAGGACAGGGGACCACCTTATTAAATAACTAAAAGGGATATCAATTGAAAGAGGAATGGAATGGACAGCTCTTTCTGCCCACAGGTCCTGTCCCTGTGCTTTAATGAAAACACCTTTTTCTGCACCAAAAAAAAAAAAAACAAAAAAAGAAGAAGAAGAATGGAATGTACTTAGGGTGTCTCAAGGGCGGAAGAAATCCAAAGGGAAGGCTCTTTTGTTTTTTTTTGGTGGGTGATGGGTATTGAGGAGGGCACCTTTTTATTTTTTAATATATGAAATTTACTGTCAAATTGGTTTCCATACAACACCCAGTGCTCATCCCAAAAGGTGCCCTCCTCAATACCCATCACCCACCCTTTCCTCCCTCCCACCCTGCCCAAGGGAAGGCTCTTTTGGAGGGGAGGGGTTGGGGAGGAGAGGGAAGCTAGACTCAGAAATGATGTAACACCTGGGGTTGTCCAGCTGGAGAAGATGCCAGCATGCTTATGACAGGGTGGGGCTTGCAGTGGATGGCAGGAGGAAGTCCCTTTATGATGCCTGAAGTTCCTTCCCCAGTCTGAGGCCCCCAGATTCTGGGCATTGGCACACCTATAGTGAGATGATCTCCAGTGCCAGTTGAATCAGTCGTAGTTGTAAATGATTCGGGTGATTTTAGAAGCCTTATTTTTGCCAACTTTTCGCCAGATGCAACAAAAACTTCAAGCCTCTGCATTTGGGGAGCTGAGTCACTTTGCATTTCTTTTTGCTGAACGTCACCCAAAACTGATGGCTAGTGAGTCAAGAGCACAAAATCAAAAGCACAGTTGATTTTATTTGACAAGAAGCCTTAAAGTAAGTGGTCTTACAGTTAGTTGATTGGCCTTGTGTCCTCATTAAAGACTCAGCTTCTTGGTGTTGTTACTTTGCCATTCACGTATGATGACATTGAGCCTTTATTTCTCCTCATGATCACAAGATCGTTGCTAAAGCTCCAGGCATCATGTCCTCACAGAAGTGTCTCAAGCATAAAAGGACAAGGATAAAACAATTTTTGCAAGGTTTTTTTTTTAGATTAAAAAACAGGAGACATCAAGTTACATCTTATTAGCCAGAACTGGATGACATACGTACAAAAGGTAATTGATGGTTCCAACCTGTTCAGACTAATCATTATCCATCCCTTAAAACCCGGTGAGTGTACCCACCCTCCCTGCAATCAAATAGAACCATCCCTTTACATGAACAAACTGGAGTTGGGTAGATGCTGAGCAGTTAGCAAATAGTATCTGCCATAGAAATCCATCTAATTAAATTTTTTTTTACATTTTTATTTATTTTTGAGAGACAGAGCACAAGTGGGGGAGGGGCAGAGAGAGAATGAAACACAGAACCTGAAGCAGCTCCAGGCTCTGAGCTGTCGCCACAGAGCCCAATGTGGGGCTCCAACCCACGAACCATGAGATCATGACCTGAGCTCAAGTCGGACGCTTAACCCACTGAGCCACTCAGGTGCCCCAAAATCCATCTAATTAAATGGGAGTGGATCTCTTCTTAAATTTCAGCAGAAGGAATTCTTTTCAGTCAACACCCTGCTAAGATTCCTATGCTCAGACCTTAACAAGATGTTTCCTTCTCCTCCATGTGAATGTAGAAGAGACATCCATTCGTGTTTTCAGACTCTTGAGATTCCCTTTTCAAAGTCTTAGGATTTTCTTTTTGGTGCCTGAAGTTGTTGAAGGATCAAGGTAATCAGGATAATGCAAGTGTCGTTTTTAATTTATGAATGCTTGTTATGAACCAAATATTATGCAGACTATCTCACACATAATTATTACTCACTGAGTCATTGAAATAATCTTATTTCTTGGAGGGTCTGAGGATTACAGATTACTGTTACCGCAACACCTCAGAGAGGGCTTGTAGATACGGTCTGGCCTGGTGAAGGTTTCCTGTTGGTAGCAAGTGAGATTGCTCTCTGAGTCTCAGCTTCAGAATTTGGAGGTGACCTCTTTGCCCATATGTCTATTTCTCCCAGGCTCACAGGTGAAGACAGCTACCACCAGACTTTTCTCAGGGAATGTTCTGTCGTAGAGTTTGGCAACCTTACTCTCAAGCTCCTGTCCAAATAACTTCCCACTTTACCCCTTGTGCCTCTGGGTGTTTCATCTATTTACCCCCGTTTGCATATTTATACATTCAGTAACCTCTGATGGATGGTTGGTGTGGCATGTACAGAGGAGACCATCAGTAAATTGGGTAGGGAGAAATGCGTACCAAGAGGTGTCAAATTTTTAGGATTTTCTTTAGTCGGGGAAAATAATGCCCATCACTTTCCATCCATGTATTTACTCCTAAATTTAGCCGTGGATTTGGCAACTGCTATGTACCCCCTTTTTCATATTATGCCTTAAAATGAGGCTCTCCAGCTACAGCAAGACACAGTTCTGTATATCCAGAATCTATCTAGGTCAAGGATAAAAGACAAAGGAAAATGAAGTGAAGCATAGCATGTCAGGTGCCATGATTAAAGTAGCAATGGACACTCAGTACTACGGCAGTGGTGGGGAGGTGAGAAACAGGGAAAGGTTTCTTAGAGAATGCTTCAGTTCAGCTTAGCCTTGAAGTTTGAGGGGCTGATTGATTTTGGCTAACAGAGCAGAAAAAGATCAAAGTGTCTCTAAACAGGGAGATTGCGTGAAAACAGTTGAGCAGGTGAGGGGTGTGGGGGAACCTGGCAGCACTGCTTTTCTCAACACGGTTGGAATGGAGAGTAGGGGACCCCACAGAAGGATAAGGCTGGACGAGTAGACGGGGGACAACGATGAGGTCTCCAGGCCATCTTCAAGAGTCATTCACCATGAGGTCTTATGTCAAACCCCAGGGTAAGGAAGTAGGATTGGCAGAAGTTGCATCATGTTGGGGTCATGCGCTAGCTACTTCCAGAACTGACCAACTGCATGAATGTGGGCCAGCATTTCCAAGTCTCTGATCCTCAGCTTTTCTATAAAATAGAGATATGAAAGAGTTGGCTCTCACTTCTTGCTGTATTTATTTGTGTCCTACTTGCTAAACAAATAGACCCTGTGTAAATACCAAAGGCATCATAGGAATTTTAAAAACCTCTTTTGTGTGGTTCCCTCTCCCTGGAACCAACACCTTGAAATACCTTTATGTTGCCTCTCTCAGTAGCTTAAGCGGTTAATTCAATGAATAAAGGTGAAGAGAGCCATCATTTACTCGGTCCCTGTGACAAGCCAGGCATTGCATTAGCCTATTTGCATATGTTATCTCACTTAAATCTCACAGTCACTGCGGAAAATCAGAAGAGATAACCTCATCATCCCCAGTTCTAAGACTGGAAGTGGAAGTGATGGGATACGCAGGGCCTCGCTGTCTCGGGTAGTATTGGAAAAATGATTCAAGCTCAGATACCCCTCTCCACCAGGTTTGCCCTTTCTTCAACTCCACCCTGCCCTGCAGGCTTTGAGCCATTGTCTATAGCAAAGGACTAGAGCACCAACTTACTTTGGGTGAAGGTAGCCCAGCAGGCCTGGGGTTTGGAGTGTAAAATGAGCCTTCTTGTGCATCAGATCCAGATCCATCGCAGTTAATTGATGAGAGCACGTGGCTCTCTGCTGTCCACACCAGCTCTAGCCCACGTAAGCAACCACAGCTAGAGTTCCTTTCTGTGGTGTTAGCACGGCCTCAACTCCACCATCTCCCCAGCATGCCCAATTTAGACTAGAGCAGAGAAGTATTCACCAGAACAGCTTTTGATCATTCATTTTCATAATAGACATTTTCAGCTTCACAGTGGGGTTTTGTCTGAGATTCTGCCCTCCCCAATTTGTGTCCACAAAGATGTACTAAATCCGTGTGGAAAACATAGATGCCATGGTCAGAAGTGAGGCTCACAGGTAGATACCATTCACAGCCCGGTGGTGTTCCCTTGATGACTATACTCAGAAAACCTGGGCCTCTGGCTGAAACTGTCTACTTAAACTATTCATTATCAGCCTCTTGAGGAAAGATGGGATGTCTAGGGTCTTTGACTACTTGTTAAGGCTGCATGTCTTAGGAGAACCACACAAACTCTCAGAATTTCAGTTTCAGAGCTTCAAGGGGGACCATTTATCTTGCCCTGGGTCTTTGTGAAGCAACGTGGGGCCAATGAGCAAGACATTTGGGGTGTGACAGATCTGAAATCCAGTCTTTCTATTTTCTGTCGACCTCAGTTTCCCTGTCTGTCAAATGAGGCTAGTATTGCTGACTTTGTGGTGCTGTTCGGAAGATTAAGGGAGATAATGCCTGGTACATAGTGGTGCTCAGCAAATATTTACCCCCAATGCCACAAATGAGAAAATGAACACAATAGTCCTTTGGGAAAAATAAATATGATACACACATTAGTCCTTTGCACTAATTATCACTAGCTCTTTCCTTCCTCCCTCCCTCCCTCCTTCTCTCTGTCTCATCCTCTCCCTTTCATTCTCTTTCTTCCTTCCTTCCTTCCTTCCTTCCTTCCTTCCTTTCTCCTATGCTTTTTGCTTCTTGAAAGCTGCAATCCCTGTTTTCATCACCCTCCTCAGTTTCAAGCACAGACTTTTTCAGTTGCAGATTCCCTCTTGCCTGAAGGCCTTGGTGCCATGTGAGCAGATTCAGTGCTGAGAGCTGTGTGTAGAGCCAGAAGCTCAGGCCACTTTCTGCTGCTGAGAAATACTCTTCCCTCTGAGGGCACAAGTGTGCCTGCAAGGGGATGCGGGAAACCATTTGTGAGAAGTCGTAATTAATGATCTGCTGGGTCTTGGCACTTACGAGGAAGCAGAAAGCCGCCAGGAATTGGAGCAGCCTCTTGGATAAAAGCCCTTCTCCTGGGGCTGCATCTCTCCATGGGGAGGTGGCAGCTTCTGGGAGGGGAAGGAGGAGACTTGGGGGGCTCCTGTCTTCTCAGCAGCTCTCAGGGCTATAACTCCTTTGCTTACCTTGCATGGTAACAGAGTGTTGTGGGCAAAGAACCCTGGCTCTTGAGACAAAAGGTTCTAGTCTTGAATTCTGGCTCTGCGTCTTATTCCTTGTGACCTCTGGGCATGTTTGCTTCACTTTCTGAACCTGTCTTGCCCATCTATAAAATGGGGATAGGATGACATACGCTGCAAGGCTGTTTGGATTAGAACTGAATAATATTAAGGGGCGCCTGGGTGGCTCAGTCGGTTAAGCGACCGACTTCGGCTCAGGTCATGAGCTCACCGTTCGTGAGTTCGAGCCACGCGTCGGGATCTGTACTGACAGCTCAGAGCTGGGAGCCTGCTTCGAATTCTGTGTTCCTCTTTCTCTGCCCCTCCCCCACTCATGCTCTGTCTCTTACTCGCAAAAATAAATTTCAAAAGTTAAAAAAAAAGAAATTGTGCCATTCATATTATTATTCATAGTAGGGCCTCAGAAGTGCTAGGGATAAAATCTTTCACTGGCATACATAGCCCCCGTCTTCAGGGTGCTTACAGTGTGGTACATAACAGAAGCCATATTATCTATAACTATATAACACGCAGACCTGTGGATATTTGGTAGCTAGTTCGGTAAAATGTATGCACATATTTCTAGTGGTATTAGCTATAAATTGCTACTGAATTATCTATATGTATATATATTTGTGATATACATGGCTCTTCAGTGGTGACATATGGAGATGTCTCTTTTGTGTAAATGACTCTCGTTTGGTGAGTCAGCAAGAATCTTTTATACCCTAATTTGATCCTGCTTGTTGCTGGGCTGCTTTGGAAGTTAACTTACCCCCCTCCCCATCCCGCCACAAATGACTATGGGTTGCTAAATCCCTGAATGAAAGCCTGCATATGGCAACAACAGCAACTGTCTCCTATTTGGTAATACCTATCTGCTATTCCCCACACTAACCTTCTAGGACTACTTTAAATATTACACGAAACAGTACTTGTAAGTCAGTGTGTTCACTTAGCAGAGACTAGTAATGGTCATAATACACCAAACCCTCTTGCTTCACCGTAATAGCAATAATATTTTATAACATCAACCCCATAGTGTAGCACGGAGAGTTGTATGATCTCTTGCATGTGAACACATGGTACAGTCTAAGACCTCCAGAGATATCAGCTATGATCGCTGGCATTCATTCCATACTTAGAGTAACCTTTGCAGGTGCATTAGGTAGGGTTACAGTCCCACCTTATACATGAGGAGTATATGGGGTTCATGCAGCTAATAGTGATGTTGGCCGCAGGGCCAGCAGGAGCCTGGCCTTCTCCTTATTCCTCTTCAGGCCCTGCCTCAATTTCCCTCTGGTTCTTTTTTTATCAAGAGTCAGCTCCTAGCATTGCTTGTCTCTTCCCTCTCACTGCATGGCGTTTGTTTAGGGAAGTAGTCATTAAACACAATGCTGAGCCCCAGAGACACAAATTCTGGATCCGCTTCACTACAGAACCCAAGGAGAGAACGTGCTGGGGCAGGCATCCCTAAGCAGGGGGAGGCACCCTGTTTGAGGTTAGAGCCCACATCGATGAAGGAATTTTCCTTTCTGGGCGTGTTTGCTTGTGTTCTTGGATGTGCTAGTAAGCCCCTGCCTACCCACCTCTATGCAAATGAGTCCTCCCACATGCTTGGGATGTTCTGTCCCCAAATCCTGAACACTATGTACAGGAGATGGGCTTAGCTGTTGCAGAAACAAGATTTGAGAGGGGGACAGTTTTTGCCTGCAATTATCTCTTTATACAGATTTTACCCTGAGTTGGAAAAGACCTTCCCCCGGATATGAGATCTGACGGTGTGTTTACCCCTATACATTGGCTTTCTCAGGTCATGAACCCGGTGGCTCCACCTGGAACATGGTGGGAAGAGAAAGAAGCCACACCCATACTAAAGAGCACTACCCTTTTATTCACCCTCTGTGGGTTGGTGGAAAGGAGTCCCTCCACCTGTAACAAGGTTGTGTTATAATTTCAGAAGCAAAGCACGGCACTTGTGAATCATGTAGTGTGTGTCTGTGGGCAGAGATTTATCAACTGTTTTGGGTCCCTATTGGGCTTAGCGACAGACTTAAAGTCAAACATAGCAACACTTAGGTTATTGACTAAGAATGTTGACTTTAGAATATAGCAGACCTAACTTTGTATCCCAGCTCAACCCTACTAAATACGTGAACTTGGACAAGTTACTTCTCTTCTGTGACCTTCATTTCCCTTGTCTGTAAAAAGAAGACAGTGATATGTATCCCATGGAGTTCTTGTGAAAATAAAAGTATGTTATATTAGATAAGTTCTTAACACAGTGCCTTGAGCCTAGTAAGTACTCAGTAGATGGTAGACATTGTGTCTGTGCCATTTATATTCAGGTCCTGCCTTTGATGCCTGCTTGGCCATCTACTTCTGTACGCCCTGGGTTAGTAATGTGGGAAAACAACAGTCTTATTGGGATGACTAATATTATTTATTCAGTGTCCTGTAGGTGGGGAAATGTTGACATTTCAAAGATGGTTTTTCTGGAGTTAGGTGTAAGTCCAGCTACCCAGGAAAACAGGTTACTGGGGCCCTATGTTTGTGTAGCCAATGCTGAGAAATGGACCTTGAGATAATTAAAATAATTATATTCCGGGGTGCCTGGGTGGCTCAGTTGGTTAAGCATCTGACTTCAGCTTAGGTCATGATCTCGTGGTTCATGGGTTTGAGCCCCGCATCGGGCTCTGTGCTGCCAGCTCAGAGCCTGGAGCCTGCTTCCGATTCTGTGTCTCCCTCTCTGTCTCTGCCCCTCTCCTGCTCACGCTCTCTTTCTGTCTCTCAAAAATGAATAAACATTTAAATAAATAAATAAATAAAATAATAATTTTCCATCCCGGATGATTCTATGTTACCTGGTTTGTAATGGAGGCTGCAAAAGTTTTATTAAGTTAGTATTTATGTATAATGAGATTTGTACACTTAAGGGTACAGTTTGATGAATCTTGGTAATCGTATACAATCTTATAACCTCCACTATAACCAAGATATAGAAGAGTTCTTTCATCCTAAGAAGATTCCTTAAACCCATTTTCAGTCTGTTGTGTTCCCTGTTCCCAACCCCTGGCAATCACTGATCTGCTTTCTCTGTCTCTTATGTTGAATTGCATAGAAACAGAGTCCTGCTGTACAAAGCGTTTTGCGTTTGACTTTGTAGCTCCTGATTTTGAGATTCACCCATGATGATGTGTGCATTAACATCTCGTTCCATTTTATTGTTTTGTAGTATTCCCTGGTGGGAATATACCACAATCTGTGTGTCCATGTGATACTTAATGAACATTTGTTTCCAGTTTCTGGTAATTATGAATGCTGTGAAATTTGAGCCTGTGTCTCTGTGTAGACACATGTTCATGGTTCTTAGGCAAATCCTCAGAGCTGGAATTGCTGGATGATAGGGGATGATAGGGCAAGAGCAGGTTTAACATTCTAAGATCCTGCTTTATTGTTTTCCAAAGTGCTTGTCCTGTTTTGCATTCCCACCAGCAATGTGGCGTCAGGCTTGTTTTTGTTTTTGTTTTTGTTTTTTAACAAGTCCCAGGTGCCCCTAATATAGATCCAGCAATAAGAGCCCCTGGTCTTTGCTTTCTCTGGTTTGATGGCCACCTTTGGACTGTTAGATAAGTAAGGATGATGTTAGTATCAGCACAACAAAGAAGACATCTGTACCACCTGATATGTTCGTACTTGATCAAAACTCTTGGGGGAAGAGGAACTACCTTGATTTTCCACAATTGAGGTGCCTTTTTATATGTCATGCATATCAAAATTTGTATCTAGGCTTAAGTTTCCTAGCATTAAATAATGATTTTTTAATAATATCAGAGGATTCACACTAGATGTATAGAGAAGTCTGATTTGCTCATGTGAGAAAGTGTTCCCACATGCTATAGACAGATTAGTTAATGAACAAAGAACATGTGTGTTTGCTATTACAGGTGATGTTTGCTGTGATCTGTTTTACTGCTGTAAAGACTAATTAGCGATATACGCTAGTGAGTAATTAGTTATATATGAAGGACTTCTGTATACACATGCACACACACACACACAAATGCGTGTGACCGTGTTGTCTTCCTCACCATTTTTCAAGGCAGACCACGTGGTTACTCT
Organism: Panthera uncia; assembly: GCF_023721935.1. NCBI lineage: Eukaryota > Metazoa > Chordata > Mammalia > Carnivora > Felidae > Panthera > Panthera uncia. Next base: position 1,111,119 of record NC_064815.1, read on the forward strand.
TTAGCGGTTTGCCCACCTACGCACTATTGCTTGTACATTTCTGGAAGACATTTGCCTGTCTTCTGCACTTTCATTTTCTTCTTGTTGAATTACAAATGGATTAACATACCTAATAGGTTTTCCTCAAATCCAACTGGATGCTTCAGCCTCCCACTTGTGCTTTTTTTGGTCTTAAAACATGACAGCAAATGAGGTGAATGAACAGAGAATGTGCCCTTTGTCTTGGGTGAGGCAGCTCTCAACTCCCAGATGGGGTGTTCCCACTCCCTCAGGCAAGGGATTATAAGGAGAGGTTTAAAATAAATAGAAGACTTGATCTATGTGTGCATGTATATAACTGATATCTACTTGCTTATTGTGTGAATATGAAGTTCATGGAGTATGTCATATGTGGTTTACCCAGTCAGTTTGGTTCTCAATTCATAGTGATGCAGTAGCAAATGTCTGCAAACTATGGCCTGAGAGCCAAATCTAGAATGCCATTTACTTTTGTAAATAAAATTTCATTGGCATATAGCCACACCCATTCATTTACATATTGTTCATGGTGCTCTCTGGCTAAAATGGCTGACTTGAGTAGCTGTTGCAGAGGAGATATATACCTGGCGAAGCTGAAAGTGTTTCCTGTCTGGCTCTTTACAGAAAAATCTGCCAACTTCTCTATAGTATCACTTTATGTGTTTGCAATGTCATTGTATTGTCTTTGTTTCCTTATGTATGTCTCTTGTTTGTGGGAGTAGGTTATATTTGTGCAACTGCTCGTACCTTGGGCCAGTCATCTAAGTTCTCTGCGTTTCATGCCTAAATCCATAAAATGAACGGAATTGCTACATCCCCTATAGAGTTGTCTGAGGACTTGGGGTGGGGAGGCAGGTGCCTGGCACACACAGTGTCCACTTCACTTAAGATGTGCTCGTTGCATGGCAGTCAGACCTGATATTAATGAATGAGGCATCTGTCACGTTCTGCATGATATTCCCTGCCACTGTGGAGCAGAGGCTAAGAAAGAAGCCATTCAACTGAGGCCTAAGGGACTGGACAGACAGCCATGCCTGTTTCTAAGAGGCAGACGAGCTTTACAAGAGTCAAGGTTCCCAGCGTCAAGACCTTTGGCTTCCTTATACTTCACCCCACCCCCTTGCTATTGTTACAAATCTTTCTGAACATACTCCCCAATTCCAGGCATTGAACTTGCAGTTACCTGTGCCTTATTTTCCCCAGGATGTGCATGTGGCTTACTCTTTTCCTGGCCCCTTTATCTCAGATAGCAGGCCTCTTCCCTCTAGCTCATTGCCCTTGTCCTCACCACATTTCTAGGTCATTGTGTTATCTCTCTATGTGTTCACAGGTCAGTTTCCTTTCTCAAGGGCATTGCTCAGGCAGTTGAGGAATTTATCTTGTTCTGTGCCCAGTACAGAGACCTTTGCCTGGCATGAAATAGGAGATCAATAAATATTGGTTGAGTAAATGAATGAATTGTTGAACATTCCTGAAGGTGAGAATTTCCTTTGATGCTGCAGTATTCTCACCTGCCATCTCCCCCCATCTCCTTCCCAAGTCCAAAAACAAAGAGGACACAGGAACTCCTTCCTGGTTCCATTCACACCCATGTGAAAGCACATCCCAGACTGAATGCCAGGCACACAGACACTCATATGCCCTCAGACCTCTCCAGGCAGACAAAAACGTTCTCCTGAGAGATCCGGATGCAGACTTTAAAAGTGCACCGTCGATCACCCCTCAGAGAAGCTAACAACGTCTTCAGTGAGATCCTGTATAGCTTTATTGGAGAGGTCCTGGTCAGAAAAAAAAAAAGCTGCAGCTTAATGAAGGCCATTTAACAGTCCATCTTGATTCCAAGGAAAAGCAAATCTTTATTACCACATCCGATAATTTCTGTTCAGGGATTCCCACCCTTTGGAATGGATTTTTTTTTTTCAGAGTCTCTTTTCTAATTAACTCTGGAGCCTAGATTACAGGAGGCCAGCCTTGGGAATGGAGGGGCACTTCGGCTGGAAGTAAGCGCTGGAGGTGATGTTTAATTAAAGCAATGCTGTGAGAGGGAAGAGGCCTGAGCAGGCTGCAGTGCTAATCCTCCTGCCCTGCTCCCGTGTCCCCGCGTGATTGTGATTGATGAGCTGGTCCCCTACATCTTTATCTGCAGCGTACGCTAACACCCGCAGGCGGAAAGGGCTCCGAGTCAGCACAGGCACTGACTGCTGGAGTGCTGCATTGGCAGAAGCGCTGGCTGGGTGGTTCCTTTCCTCACTCCGATTTTTTCTCTTCTTCTTTTCTCTCTTTTATTTGATAGATGGATAGGATAATAGATAGATAGATAGATAGATAGATAGAATGATAGATGATAGATAGATGATAGAATGATAGGTAGGTAGAGAAGTAGACTGATAGATA
>NC_064815.1:1113540-1198065 GCF_023721935.1 Panthera uncia
GATGATAGATAGGATAATAGATGATACATTGATAGAATGATAGATGACAGAATGATAGGTAAGTAGGTAGAGAAATAGAATGATAGATGATAGATAGATAGATAGATAGATACAATGACAGATGATAGATGGATAGGATGATAGATGATAGGTAAGTAGATAGAGAGAATGATAGATGATAGATAAATGATACAGATAGACACATAGATAGAAAGATAGATGGTAGAATGATAGGTAAGTAGAGAGAAATAGAATAATAGATAATATATAGGATAATAGATGATAGAATAAGTAGATAGATAGATGATGGATAGAATGATAGAATAATAGATACGTAGGTAGGTAGATAGATAAATATAGCTATATAGGTATATACAGGTATATATGGATATGTATGGTTGTGTATATATCTGTATATAGCTCTATAGCTGTATCTCTGTCTATCTATCTAAAACCTTGCTGGGAATATCTCTCCCTCTCCCTCTCCCCCTCTCTCTCCCTCTCCCTCTCCCTCTCCCTCTCCCTCTCTCCCTGTGCATCTTTGTGTCTGCTTTTCTCACTTTGTCCAGATCTCTCTGTTGATCTGCCCCTGTCTGTCTCTGTCTTCCTTTACGTCCTTTTGTCTGTCCTAAGACTGCCCTATGAGGTAATATTCAGGAGCATCTAAATGAAATCTTTTTTTATTCAGCAGTATTAATGTTTGAGTAATTTAGAAGCTACCTTTGGTCAAGCATCTACTAAATGCCAGGAACTGCCTGAGGTAGCTTTGGACAATTATTTAATAATTGCTCTTATAATAGCTAACATTGATTAATCTCGTACTGTGTGCCAGGTCCTAATGCTAAGACTTTTTGTACCTAATCCCATTTAATCTTCAAAATAATCCTTTGTAGTAGCTCCTCTCACCGTTCAAGTTTTGAAGATGAAAAAAAAACAGAGCCTTAGAGAGAAAATTATGCATATTATCTTTAATCCACATTTTAGCACACCAAAATAAGACTTTATTTCTACCTTTTGATGAGTATACAGTGGTTTAAAAGGTGAAATGAATCACCCAGGGTCAGAGAGCTTGAAGAATGAAATCTTGAGATCTTTGTCCAGATGCATCTGTCTCCAAAATGCTCCTTTGAACAGACCAGAAGGTGTGCTTGTGGCTCCCAGTGTTTCTCTATTTTCTCTCTTCTTTCACATCTATGTCCTGGTATGTTTACTAAACATGACTGCCATGTGGCCAAGGGGCCAGCTTCTGAATACAGGAGGCTACAGAACTTCCAGCAGTTGTCTGAGCCAGAATAAATTGGCAGAAATGTCTGATTTGACTTTTTCTCCTTCTTCAAAGCAGATGCTTTTCTCATTACTGAGAAAAGAATGACACTTTGTCTCTCCAAGAGCTCAGACGATCGTAATAATAGCCATGCAGTTTCTGATCTTGGAGCCGCCAGCTTCGGTAGGCTAGGGACGCTGCAGTGCTCTGCAAGGGTCTTTCCCTGGTGAGATTAGGCTTGCAGAGTGTCTATTAGAACTTGTAGCCGCTCCCTGGAGTGGATTGATCTGTGATTCTGGTTTCACTGTGTGCAGTTCAAAATCTTTTAGCCAGCAAGGCTGACTTTGTAATTGGAGGGGTTGAGTCTGACAGGGAAGGAATGGATAACATACCCACACTCCATTTTTATCTATCAACAGGGAAGAATTAAAATAAACTATGACTTTTTCAACTCCTAAATTAACTTGAGTTGGAAAATTCTATTTTAAAGAGGGAGCCATGAGCAAAAAAGGAGTTTGAAAACCATAGTCCATACTAGCTTATGAGTCCGGGTCCAAGTCTTGTGGAAGGAAGGTGGGGTTTTGACAGTCTTCAGCAAACCTCAAATTGTTCAGGATCTTCTAGCCTTGGTGAAATGGGCTTTTTCATGTTTCCGATGGTAAAGATGCCTATCCTAAGAAGCCATGGAAACTTAGACCATTTCAGTATCCCTTTTTGTTGTGATAGCCTAAAAACAAATACTGCACACCTGTTTTCCATACTTGGGAAAGTCTAAAAATATAGTGCTGAATTGATTTAATAGTGAAAATAAAGTGTATTTGAGGTTTTAAGGATTCATCGAAATAGCCAAATTACTCTGCTGTCATTGGTTGAGAGATCCATTAATGGGCCATTCTGAAGAAGCCAAGAAGTGGTCCACACTTCTCATCTTCCCTGCCCCCTATCAGGCTCTGAAATAAAGTGATTAGCCCTCTAACTGTAACAAGATATTCAAATCATTATATTAGTTTTGAAACCAGTTCCTGAACCATCTACCGCTCCATATTTGCTGGCCTGGGGATACCACATCCCTTTCTTTGACAGTCGTGGCTACTCAAGTACTCCCTGTCTGTGACCATTTGGGTTATTCTAAATCCATCATGTCAGCTTTACTATAACTTGTCATCCTGCTCTTGGCCTTGATTTGGCTTGATATTCTAGTAAAGGGCTTTCCTTAGGTTTCATATTAAAATTCAGTCTGTTCAAAATATTTGCCTCCATTGTAAGCCTGGACCATACAAACTCAATATCAGACAGACTGATGGTATGCTCTCTCTGATTTTCAGAATTCTTTTGAGAGACCATATTGGCCTTCCTTCTTGACATTTGGGTGGGGGGCAAGGCAAGGTTTTGAGTTGTCTCTCTATATATATTTGTTTCTCTCTCTGTGGCAAGTTCTCTGCTTTATGTAGCATTAACAAGCCTCTGTTTGATTTTTATTCTTAACAGATAATTTATTTATCACTCTTTTTGGGTCTGTGGTCCACTAAGGCCTTGGACTTTTTTTTTTTCTCCCAAAGTGACACATCCTGACAGGTAATAGTCTTATAGCCATAGTGTTTATTTCTATTCACATTTTTATAAGAAATTCGATCTTATTCTTTCTTGTCTAACAAAAATTTCAAGAATAATTTGAATCTCAATAATTCTAATTCATTAATTTTTGTCCAATCTTTCATACCTAGTTAATTTCCATTCTGCAACTCTTGTGTGTATCTCTTCTTTATCATCGTAAATATTGTTGAAGATAGGCTATGTTACTAATCCCTAAGCTAAGGAAACTCCACCCATTATACTTATTTCTCTTTGCTGGCATTGGAACTTGTGTTTCATGCTTGTATCCCATGGAACCAGCTCAAATTTCAGCATTAAACTTACCATGCCAAAAGGTGGATAAAGGCTCTACAATAAACTGACTACTTAGCATGATTTTGTCTGCATTCTGCATTTGGCACTGATTCCCAACACAATATAAATAGGCATAAAATTCAGTTCTTTGGGATTCATTTGCCACTCAAAATACTGTATAAGTCATCTGTAAAAATTCAAGTAAGAAGAATGCAGATTAACAGGAGTCAAAACCCAAATCTTTGTGTTTCTCTCCTTGGTTCTGAAAAACAGGCAGGGGACCCTTGGGCTGACTCCCCAGTAAATGTCATGATGTGGCTGTACTTAAATGAGTATGTATAAGAGATCATGCATTTCTCTACATGCATCCTCTAATCTTATTTTCCTAGAACTATATATGCTATTGATGACACAATAGGAACTCAGTGATGCCTACCCCAGAATTATCCTTTCCCACATGACACTTACTAGCCACTTGTAGGTATTTATGTGGATTAAAACATAAATAACATTACAATTCAGTTTCCATATCACACTATCTACCTTCCAAGTGTTCAATACCACATGTGGCTGGTGATTACTGTATGGGACAGTACAGGTATGGAATATTTCCATATCTAGAAAGTTTTATTGGACAGTGTTTCTCTAGAACATCATCAATGTGGTAAACTCAATAATGCCCCTCAAACATATCTACACCCCAATCCTTGGAACATGTGAGTGCTCTGAGTGTTACTTTGCATGACAAAATGGACTCTGTGGATGTTATTAGGTGATGGATATTGACATGAAGGGATTATCTGTCATTATCCCAGTGGGCCCAATGTCATCAGAAGAGCCCTTATAATAAGAGGGAGACAGAGGTGCCAGAATCATAGTTGGAGGAGGAGATGTGATGGCAGAGGCAGAGATTGGAGTATGATGCATTCTGAAGATAGATAAAGGGGCCACAAAGCAAAGGATTCAGGTAGCTACTAGAAGCTGCAAAGGATAAAGAAACAGATTCTCTGACCCCCTCTTCCAGAGCCTTCAGAAAGAACCAGCCCTGCTGACACCTTAGTTTTATGACACTTGATGTTGTGACACTGATTTCAGATTTCTGACCTCCAGGACTATCGTAGAATACAGTTGTGGTGTTTTAAAACCACAGACTTTGTGGTAGTTCGTGACAGCAACAATAGGAAACTGATGCCACCATCATCAGCCATTCACTATAGTCTTGCATTTAGTTTACATTCTTGTAATTTTACCTTCACTTCCCACAGAATCAAAACGAACCCTTGAGTGTTTGAAGAACCACACTCACAAGCAATGGAAACTTTTTTATTTGAGATACTCATATTGGCTTGTGAATTTTTTCTCTGAGAGTGATTAATGGAGGCTTAAACAGGGTATCCTGAGTTAGCAATGTCAGAAGGGGTAGTGGGGCTATAACAGACAAAGGTGAGAAGAGATAACCTATAAAGCCATGCTTCTTGATGTTTCGGGGTGGCTATCAGTTCCAGCTCTGCTTGTGAGCACTGACAACCATCCTACTGAACACTTTTAGGTGAACCAGAATCAAAGCTCAGTCCAAGACTCAGAAGGCACACTTTGGGGAGAAATCTTTTCTGCCCTTCATGCCACCAGGGGCTTGTGTGTTATTTCTCAAGCCCTGTGCAGTCGTGGGTGTGATGAGTCAAACCTATTCTCTGCTCCCCCAACCTGCTTTCCTCCCAGGCTGGGTTTTGATGGATTGTTTTTTTCAGGAAAAATTTCCTTTACCCATTGTACACCATCATCCAAGTTATTTCCCTTTTTTTTAATGTGTTTTAATTTTTTTAATGTTTATTTATTTTTGAGGAGGAGAGAGAGACAGAGAATGAGCGGGGGGAGGGCAGAGAGAGAGGGAAACACAGAATCCAAAGCAGGCTCCAGGCTCTGAGCAGTCAGCACAGAGCCTGATGCGGGGCTTGAACTCACGAGCTGCGAGATCATAAACTGAGCCAAAGTTGGATGCTTAACCAACTGAGCCATCCAGGTGCCCCTAAGTTATTTCCCTTTTATTTATTTTTTTATTTTTTTAATGTTTATTTATTTTTGACAGAGAGAGAGGGAGACAGAGCATGCATGAGCGTGGGAGGGGCAGAGAGAGAGGGAGACACAGAATCGGAAGCAGGCTTCAGGCCCTGAGCTATCAGCACAGAGCCCGACACAAGGCTCGAACTCACAAACCGCGAGTTCATGACCTGAGCTGAAGTCTAACACTCAACCAACTGAGCCATCCAGGTGCCCCAAGTTATTTCCCTTTTAATTAATAATAATGACAATAATAGCACAGATACCCATAACCATTGTAACAACTATATATTGAACACTTCTTTTATGTTAAGTATGGTGATAGGAAATATATATGCATTGACTACTTTATTCCATAAATAATCCTATAAAGGTATGACATTGTATTCCCATTATAATAGAGAGAAGCCAAAGTACAGAGAGGTGGTGCTCCTTACTCAAGGTTGTATACCTGGTAAAAGGGAGAGCCAGAATTTGGACAGGATGCCTCCTACTACAGAGACGGCTTGCCTTCTAAAACTCAGTAAAAGATTCCCCTTCTCAGTCTTTAAGATCCTTAATGTAGGAACTATGTATCTTCTTTTTTTCCTCCCTATCCCTTCAAAGAGCCTAGACCCCTTCTTGGAAGACCATCAAAAGCTCATTGCAATTGCTCATTTAAATTTATTTGTGAATTATCTGAATTATTAATAAAGGATCCTGTATAGGGGAGTCCCATAAGGAGAATATCCTGGAGAAATCCTATAGAACATGGTGTAGTGGAAATACACCAGGCTGGATTCAGAGTGTGGCTCTAACTCTTATTAGCAGTGTGGCAGTAAGTCACTCCTTGACTTGAGCCTCAGTTTTCTCATCTATTAAATGGGGATAGTAATAGCCAACTCAAGGTCCTTGTGAAGAGTTAGTGAGATAACTACCCTAAGTGTATGTCACTTAGGGTATATGACAGGCTCTGTAAATGGCCACCATCATCAACTTTATCTCTACCACCCATAGCACATATTCAAGAGCCTGTCACACCTAAAATTTATAGTAGGGTTTGGTTTGCTTGAATGCATTTGTATTTCAACAGTTTAATAGTTAACAGAGATTTTTTTTTTAATTGACCATTTCAGCATTCTTATAGAAAAGACTACAGAGCACAAAAACAGTTGTTTTTTTTTAATGTTTATTTATTTTTGAGACAATGCGAGAGACAGAGTGCAAGCAACGGAGGGGCAGACAGAGGGAGACCCAGAATCTGAAACAGGCTCCAGGCTCTGAGCTGTCAGCGCAGAGCCCGACACGGGGCTCGAACCCACAAACTGTGAGATCATGACCTAAGCCGAAGTCGGATGCCTAACCAACTGAGCCACTCAGGTGCCCCAAAAACACTTTTCTTATGTCATGTACCTGCTCCAAATATCTTTTAGGGTAGAGAATGTTCATCAGAATCTGATTAAAATAAATAATTTTAAATCACTTATTTTGCACTAGACAAAAGATTGCAGGAAAGATTGCGAAAGTCTCTGATTTCGTCTGCTCTTGTCCATCTTTGCCCCACTTTACCATTCCTCTCATGGATGACTACCAATGTTGGGGCTCCTGGGTGACTCAGTTGGTTTAGTGTCTGACTTTGGCTCAGGTCATGATGTCACAGCTCGTGAGTTCAAGCCCCGCGTGGGCCTCTTTGCTGACAGCTCAGAGCCTGGAGCCTGCTTCGGATTCTGTCTCCCTCTCTCTCTCTCTCTCTCTCTCTCTCTCTCACTCTCTCTTTGCCCCTCCCCCACTCGTGCTCTGTCTCTCTTTCAAAAATAAATAAACATTAAAAAAAATTTTTTTAATGGATGACTACTGTTGTCTTTGGTCTTCCTTCCTTATTGTCACCACTTTCTCTCTCCAATGTATTACTAATTTTGTGGCCAAAATAGTCTTAATATAACATAGATTGGACCAGGCCATTCCCATTCCTGGAACTCTTCAATGGCTACCCATTCTTGAACCAAATCCAAACTGCTTTATATGACATTCCCTGTTTTTCTTTGTATGCCTTCAACCTTATTTCTAGGTCCAATTCCTGCCAAATCCTCACCACACAATACTCCAGCCATATAACCCTATTCTCTGTGTTCTTTTATGCCCTGAAGCTGCTATCTGTGCTTTTCCTCTTCCTTGGATTTTCACCGAGCTCGCTCCAACTTCTTGAAGACTCATCTTGACTCTTGACATCCTTCAAGAAGCACTCAATATACCTTCCATCTCTAGATTGGGATGATCCTGATGCTCCCTTTCTGGTTCCCATAATAACTGGAACTTACACTTATAATATCCATGACACTTGCTTTCATCATTGATTTTCCTACATCTTTCTTTATCCATATCTTAATCTCCACTTGAGCAGAGACTGTTTTCTCATGTCTGAATTGATTTCATATTAATTTAACAACAAATGCTGATTTTGAGCCTACCAGGGGGCCAGGCACAGTAGATAAAAAGTATCCCTAGTGCATCTCTCAACAACTAAAATGTAGTCAAGAAGTACCTCTTGAGTGAGTGAATGAGTGAATGAAAGCAAGACATCCTACCACATGTCTGTGAGGTTTAAAAAAGAACTAGTTTCTTTCTGATCAAATACAATGGATAACCTTGCAGAATAAGATCTAACTCAGAATGTCTGCTGATGCCTTAAGCATCCTGCATACTGGAGCGTGTTCAAGGGCTCTTCCCTGACCTCACACACAGTGAATGTCTGAGCTCTGTAGGCTATTTGTAGAGAGTTTATTTCATCTTTGCAGAAAGCTGCCCAGTATAAATATTAGTCAGTTGATTTCACACAGAGTTAAAACAAGCTTTTAAAAGCCTTTTACCTCTCCTGTCCCCAAATAGGTACTTTAGACAGATTCTCAGAGCCTTGGGAGCTTTGTCGGATTTGGTAAAGCGAAAGTTATGTTCTGTTCAGAAGCAGTCTTCTGTGAAGGCTGTCTTGGGGTTGATGCAGAAATTGTGCAGAAAGGGTCAGGTGAAGTGAGGAATTTTAAGATCACAAACATCGGGTGAGGGGTGGCGTTGGAATCAAGCTTCTCTTTTCTGGATTCAACTCCATGAGGATGTTTCTTAAGATGTTCACCTTGGGTGCCAACATGGTAGCTTGGTTTTGAGAAGGAGCCAGACCTTCAAATTGTAGTTCTCTAGGTTTAACCCCAGCTCTGCCCATTAGTTGGTCCATGGCAAATGTGGAGCCAACCCAGCTCTATGACCCTCAAACCAATGCATATCACCGGGGCTGTCCAACAGAACTAGAACAAGGGCTGCAAAGAGAAGCCACACATGTAGGTTTTCTTTCTTGTTAATTTTCTGGCAGCTACATTAAGCAAGGTAAAAAAGAAACAGGTGAATTGAATTTCAATATTTTATTCAATCCAGTATGTCTCAATTCTCCTTCTCATTGTCAACCGAGAATGTTGTATTTCACACAATATGCCCACACTATTGTCACTGCAACACGTCATCAAAATAACACCATTAGAGAGATATTGTACCTTGTTTTCCTCAGACCGTGTCTCTGAAACCCTGTGCGTGTTCCGCCCCTGCAGCCTGCCTCCTTTTGGACCAGCCGCATTGCAGTTTGTGAGTAACCACACGTGGCTAACGGCCACCATGTTAGGACAGCCCAGGGTGAAACCACAGTGCCAGGCCCGATCTCTCAAGCTTTTAAACTTACCCTACTGGGATTACAAGATGTGTTTCACAGAGATCAAATGAGAACACACGGAAATTGTTACATGCCTCAGCGTCCTCCTTGTAAGTTTAAAGAATGGAATGAGGGGACAGGATATTGTACCATTCTGGTATGCTGGACTGTTCTATTTCTCTCACTGGCCCTTAGTGTCATGAGGTAGGGAGTGACTTCACTTCACACTGTGTTTCCTGTGACTAGCGCATAGTAGGTACATCATTTTCCTAGGGCTGCTGTAACAAAGTACTACAAACCAGCTGGCTTAAATAACAGCAATTTATTGTCTCAGAGTTCTGGATGGCAGAAAATCAAGGTGAGAGCAGGGTTGGTCCTTCTGAGGGCTGTGAGGAGGAATCTGCTTCCAGCCTTCTCTCCTGCTTTGGGTGGTCTGCTGGCCATCTCTGGCATCCCTTGGCTGTAGAACTATCATCCCCGTATCTGTCCTTCACCTTCACTCAGCATTCTCCTCCTGTGCATGTCTGTGTCCAAACTCCCCCTTTTATAAGAACAGTCACATTGGATTAGGGGCCCACCGTAATCCAGTATGACCTCATTTTAACGTAACTAATTACATTTGCACCTATTCCATTCCCAAGTAAGGTCACATTCTGAGATCCCAGGAGCTAGGACTTCAGCATTTACGTTTTGGGGGAGAGACAATTCAACAAGTAACAGGAGGTATTCAGTAAACTTGAGTCAGATACATGAGTCAGCAATACTTAAATGTAAGGACCACCTTTTGCCTCTTTTGGGTGGTTTCCAAGAATATTCCTTTCTGTCTGAAGAAGAGAGGGATGTTAAAAATCAACTAAGAGAAACTGGTTAGCGAAGAGAATGAACGTTGCCGCTGAGTAGGTACGCTCTGCAAAAACACATACTATGCAATCACATTTGAAAATATCGCCATGGCTCCTCCTTGAAGACCTTTTGAATTAAAGTTACTTGATTTCACCAACCTCAGTTTTCTTAACTGTACCTGCCTTGGGGTTATTTGGATAAATTTACCTGCATGTCATGCGTTCACACAGTGATCACAAAATTTATTTGGCCAGACTTCCACACTGTTGGTTCTGAATAAAGTTTCCCACCACTGGGCGAAATTCTCTCCTGTATGCAATGAGGCAAACTGTTTCGTATTCCCAAAAACCCACCACCTTCCTTGAGTCCACCCTGATGTTTTGCAAAATTTGTTTTGTAAGTCATTCTGGCCCCGTTCTCCTCCAAACTGTGTGACTCCCTCAACTCAGCATTCAATCAAGAAGATACCCTCAGTCGGTTGAGCATCCGACTTCGGCTCAGGTCATGATCTCCTGGTTCGTGAGTTCGAGTCCCACATTGGGCTCTGTGCTGACAGCTCAGAGCCCGGAGCCTGCTTTGGATTCTGTCACCCTCTCTCTCAGCCCCTCCTTCGCTCGCACTCTGTCTCTATCTCTCTCAAAAATAAACATTAAAAAAATAAAAAAAAGAAGATATCCCTAAGAATACCACACATCCTTAGCTACAGAAAAATAATATTTATGCACTGATCAAACATATGTGAGGAATTCCAAGCTGTCCGGTCTCAGGTGGCACTTTGGCTGAGGGCCACAGGCTCAGAGAGCCTGGTGTTCGGACAGGGCCAGTAACAGGACATGGTTTTAGTTTCAATCCCTCTGAACTTACTTAAAAATAATAATAATAACTTTAACACTGCCGTGCATATGCCAGGTTGAGTTGTATTGAATTTATCAGGCCAATAAAATGCTTTGCTCTGACGATAGTTTCAATTGCCCTAATGTCCACCCTCAGTTTTTTGTTTATTCTTTGTGTAAGTTTATGAGGTAAGGTTGGAGGACACCCAAAAATGCTTCATGCCATCAAGCCTATTGGTATAGCTACATCTCAGGTCATACGAATGGAAAACTTAGGGGGTGCCTGGGTGGCTCAGTTGGTTAAGCAGCCGACTTTGGCTCAGGTCATGATCTCACTGTCTGTGAGTTCGAGCCCCGCGTCGGGCTCTGTGCTGATGGCTCAGAACCTGGAGCCTGTTTTGGATTCTGTGTCTCCCTCTCTCTGACCCTCCCCCATTCATGCTTTGTCTCTGTCTCAAAAATAAATAAACGTTAAAAAAAATTCTTTTAAGAAAACTTTGGAAGCAGCTTAGTACAATGAAAAGATATCTAGATTTCAAATCCCAGCTAGAGCATTGAAGAGCTGTCTGAACTTGGGCATGTCACTGACTTCCCTGGGCATCAGCTTCTCTTCTGTTAAACGGACCTGAATGGTGTCCACCCTACCTACCCTCCAGTATAGTGTGTGAAGCTCAAACAGATCATGTGCAAGTGCCCCCAGTTACCTCTACAGCTCTCATCCGCTAAGCTAGTGTGAACATGGTGATAACAAGTGTGAGGAGCCTCTGTCTTATTTATTCACTTAAGCTGTCCACCTGTTTCCTCTGTGAATTTCTTCTATTTCAAGCATTTGAGTTACTTAAAAGTGAAAAGGTAATGTCAAGAGGGTATTTTAAATGATCAGTTCCCTTTCTTTTACTCTCTCCTCTTCCTTCCCTTGACTAGCTTCAGCCTGGTTTGTGACATCATTGCATTTGCTCTGATGTAACCAAAATATTTTTTTTAAAGCATTCACTCTGTGCATGCCATTCTGACAGTGCTGGGAATGCATTTCTCAGTAAAACAGACCTGGGTCTCTGCCCTCAAGGGCTTACATACAGTCCATTAGCCTCTAGGTCTGTATCTCCGTCCTATACTTTGTGGGGTCTGTAGCTCCGAAAATAGCCACCTGACTTTTATTTCCTCCTTTTCATTGATTCTGCTACTCTGGGTCAGAGGTGTTCCCTCCGACTGCACGCAGCATTACAACTTCCCGCATATGATTTTGCCAACCGTTTATGCTGCCTAGCTGTTTTCGGCTCACTTTCAACGTTCAGTTGATACATCTGTTCTTCCAGGAAGCCTTGCTTGATAAACCATCGGGGATAAATGAGACCCTTTAGCTCCTTAGATTGATCTTATCATGGCACATATCCCCTTGCACTGCAAAGTCCTGGACTGTCCAGTGTATCCTTCCAGCTGGTAGCAGCAGAGATACCTGGACTATGTCTGTCCTCGTCATCACTGTAGCCTCTGAACCTAGCACAGGACCTGCCGCCCAGAAGATGCCTGATACTTAGCTACTGACACAATTGCATGAATCTGAAGCTCTTGCCTATTTGAATAGTTCATCGCCCTTGCTATCTGGCAGTCTTTCCTAATTTCATTTCTTCCAAGTCCAAATATAATTCATTTTATGACAGCCTTTTTTTTTTCCAGTTGGCAAACTATTAGAGGCTAAAACTTATGCAACATACCATGAAAGACAAGGTCATATTTTATCATCTTTGCCTGTTTCTCTAACCAGATTAGACATCTCTCTACAAGTGAGGTGAATGCGAGCCAACAGATATTTATCATGTCAAACACCTGAGTACAAAATATGGAAGACAAAGAGGGAAGTGTTAAAGATGAATCCAACAAGTTCCTGTCCTGGAGGAGTTACAGACTTCTGAAAGGCTGATGATAGTCATGTGAGGAAATTGGGTCATTAAAAATACGCTCAAATGTTTGGTTCTGTAAATTCGTTATAAACTATGTGTGGGTGGTAAGTACTTTCTGTGCCTTAACTGAGCCATGTCTCCTCAAGGTCATGGGGTTGTATCACCTATGCTGTGGAGGAGGACTTTCAGCTTTGAGGAGGACTGAAGAAGGAGAAATGTTGACTAGTGGCATTGGGAGACCAACTTTTCTGATGGATAGAAAAACCCAGTTTTCCTAACATGATTTGAAAGGAAATGATGCTGAATCCATCCATGTGTAAGACAATGGTATCTACTCCTCCCATGGGTTTCCATCCAGAATGCTTACTTTTCCCTTTGCTGGAATATTTCATGATCTGTAACATTCCAGTGAAGAGAGTATATGATTCTCTTTCTAGCAATGTGACTTGATGCTCCCAATTTTCTAAATCTAGTGACAGACCTTCAGTGACATTCTTAGTAGGATGGTTTACTCAGCAACATCCATGGCAGACCTAGTACCCCTCTAAGCTACTTGGTGCTGTCTGTAGGTATAGTGACCTCCTCTCTTACAGAGACAATTGTCTCACACCAGATCTATCAATTTTCCTTTTTAGAAGAAGGTGGAGAATCCTTCAGATAGCTATGATGGAATAGGTAACAGGGATATCATCCCAAATCATATCTGCAGGGTACCTGGAAGCAAGCTATTTAAGGAAACAAAATCCATCCTTTTCTTTTTGTGGATTTGGCTAAAAGTAGTAGGATTAGCAATGGTGCAAGTCATTGAAATTAATCTTGAATGTGAAGTTGACGCTGATGTTACCCTGGTGGTGGTGTTAGTGGTGGTGAGAACGTTCCTCCTTCTTTAGAAAGTAGCTAGCAGGAGAGGAGACAGAACGTGACAGTTAAAGTCTGCTCCAGATTGAAGGTTTCCTCCGTGTCCAGGAGGTGAAGAATCCTTGCTGAATTATAATTTAAAATGCGTGTTCATTCTCTTATGAAAACAGTTTTTGCTAATATTTATTTGCTTGCTCACCTGCCCTTCTGTCTGCATCACTATATGTGTGACGGGGGTGGGCAGCTCCAGCTGTCACTTGAGGATAGATGACAATGGTGACTTTGCCATGGTATTGATAGCAAAATACTCACAACAGCTGGGCTTTCACTGCTCTAATGTCTCATTGTGTTTGCAGCAATGTAAGGTAGTGGTCATAGAGTGTCCATTTCCTAATTCTGATAGTATGCTATAGTTATGCAAGACCTTACCATTGGGGGAAACTGAGTAAAGGCTACACAGGAACTCCTTCTAATTTGTTTTTAAGCTTCCTGCTCTGAGTTCTGAACTGGATTGGTACAAAGAGGAGTTTCATCATGTGCTATCGGAGTGGCCTTGATTATTGGCTTAACCTTTCAAAGCCACCCATCTATAAAATGAACCTAATGACTGTGAAAACATCATGGGACTGTGGGTTGCATTGAAGGAGTTACATTTATAGAACATTTAGGGCAGTGGCAAGTACATGTTATGAGCCCTTCTAATTATATTATCTTTGTTATTAATAATGTTACAATCACCATTATCATAATTAACCCTATTAATACTCACTTGGGTTCTAAATCTTGGGACAGCAGGAACAAAGATCTCATGTCTCTGGTAGCCTCTCACTTAGGCTGGGATAGTTCAGTGATTTGCCCGAAAAATCTCAGAAAATATTTTGTGATTGAATAGTACTACCATAACCCTTACAAGTACCATCCTTCACCTTGCCAACAGAGAAGTCAATCATAGCATATTTGAAAGTACCTCGGGTTTGGAGAAAGACATGGATTTAAGGTCTGTATCTACCATGTAATAGCTTCAAGACCTTGTCCTTTCTTATCTGTGAGGTGGGTGTGATGAAAACAAGTTTATTAAGAATATACTTCCTGTCGAGATGAAGTTAAGTAATATATATATGTATATATAGTGATTAACATTGTCTGCTTCTCAGAAAGAGCTCAAATGAATACCAGCTGCTCTGGCTGTTAGTTTTTTATTAATGATAGGAAATAATTAAGCATTCACAGCTAATTCATGGATAGACAGGTGAAGACTGTCTTGTTAGACTTCTTCTAACAAGAAGTCTTTCAGTACCATGTTGGGATATCCCGGTGGGGAATTTTTTTTAACGGTACAGAGCAACATTTAATAGTTTGGGCTTGTTTCTCAGTGCCCTGAGGTCCTGGGTGAGTTGCACAGGTCTTGGTGTCAGTAAGCAAAGAGGATAAAGGGACTAACTTGGGCATTCAGTTTTCATTTGACAAAACTTCTGGATGTGTATGGGTGCATCCTACTGTTTGAAAAGCTTGAGACACTAGTGATGAAAAAAACAGATGAGGTTCCTGTCCTCATAGAGTTTACAGTCTACTTGGAGACAGACCTCAAAAAATATATAATATAAAAATGCATGTAACATGAAAATCAAAAAGTATAGAATATTGCACTTTGACACGAGTTTTAAAGGACAAGTCAGGGTCCTCTGAGACCCTGGAGCAATGGTGAACAAGATAAGAAAACGTATCTTTTTAAGAGCCTGATGTTGTTGGTTGGGATCTTGACTTGTTCCAGAGGCTGCTAATTTTTTTTTTTAAACGTTTATTTATTTCTGAGACAGAGAGACAGAGCATGAACAGGGGAGGGGTAGAGAGAGAGGGAGATACAGAATCTGAAACAGGCTCCAGGCTCTGAGCTGTCAGCCCAGAGCCCGACACGGGGCTCGAACTCACGGACCATGAGATCATGACCTGAGCCGAAGTCGGACGCTTAACCGACCAAGCCACCCAGGCGCCCCGGGCTGCTAATTTTTTAAGAGACCAGCGCTTTTCCCTTTGGAAATAGCACCTCATGAGCAACCCTATCAAGGCTCCTGACTTGCACAAAGTGCCATAAATATTTGATTGTCGCTGACTTTTAAGGACTTGAGAAAAACAACCTCTCCATTGCCTTCTGTGACTCCAAATGGAAAATCAGGATGGAACATTTTGCAAACATGACATGTCGTCATTGCTAGCCTGCCGCCCACTCAGCTGGTTTGTATTTCTGGGCCTGGTGTTTGTCAGCCACAGCAAGATGGCTTCTGGCCTCTCTCTTGGTTCCCTGTTGAAGGGAGTGAAATGAAACAAATTGTTTTCACTTGAATCCATGACACAGATTCTTGTTATCATTGTTGTTTTGTTTGTTTTTGTGAGTTAGGGCCTCAGAGCAATCTCAGAGTTCTTTGTTTGGGAGTTGCTTTTCTACGAGCTGGTATAGTTAGGGAAACCCAAGGTTTGTATGCTTACCTAATTGAGGTCACACTTGAACCCATTTCCGACTACTTTAGAATATAGAGCTTAGGAGTCCGATAGATTTAGCTAACTAGCACTTGCCAGTTGTGTGCGTATGAGGAAGTGACTCCACCTCCCTTGGAGAGGGAATAACAGTTTTGGGTTTTTGTTAAAATAGGTAATGTTGACAAAGCTCCTTTGTTGAGTTTTATATTGTCAGTGCTTAGAACAATGACCTAGTACCTAGTTAGTGCTCAAGAAAAATTTTCTTATCATCTCCATCATCATCATCATTATCATCATCATCATCACCACCACCACCATCACCACCACCATTCTCATCACCGCTACCGCTGTCGTCATCATGATCATTATTTCCATCTTCATTATCACCACCACCCTCATCGTGATCATCATCTCCAGCTTCATTTTAGTATGGATTCAGTGGCAGGAATTCATCAGTCAGACCAGATTAAGTTCAAATGTTGGTTCTGCCACTTAACTAATCTATTACGTCCAATAGTAGGAAATATTTTTCACTTGTTTGGAGCCTCAGTTCTCTTATCTTTAAAAGGTACCATAATATCTTCCTTAAGGGAATGATTGCAAGGATTAAAGTGCCTAGCACAGTGAGGCCCATGGTAGGTTAGGACCCGACATACCTCTCCATGTATTCTGCAAAGGGTACACTTTGCTGGACTACAAGGAGGACTGATTTCCTCCCCACAATAGGAAATGTTCTCACAGAACTTTTTAGATTATAAGACACATTTCTGTAGACTTTGTCTCCGAAAGCATTACAAGAGCCTCATTGGGAAGAAGAATATATATTACCGTTTGTATTTATAAATAAGGGAACTAGGGCACACAAAGGTTAAATGACTTGCCAATAATCCTACCATTATACTTCTGACTTCTTAACATTTGATTTCGATTCTATAGCTACACTACTAGTAAAAGGTTAAATGGTAACAAACACTGGAAATTTCTAGCATGGTGTTTTTAATTTTATTTATTTTACTGCAATCCATAAAAGATTTTACATTGCAACCCAATTCACCCACATAAAAGTTTCATGAAACCATACTAACTCTTACTATTCTATTCTATTCTGTTCTTTTCTTTTCGTGTGGTATAGTTGATTTCATTTAAAGAATGTTGGCGTGATAACTCCCTCCATGGATTTTACAACCCAAGGGATCTCACCTATAATTTGAAAAACACAGAACACTGTCCCCCAGGACTGTGTGGCAGAATGACCTGGGGCAGCTCTGTGCAATGTCCCTGCCAGGATCCCACCCTCAGATAACTGAAGGCAGTAGGCCTGGGGTAGAGGCCTGCAGTCTAATTTTCTTAATTAGAATACCCCCCACATGATTCTGATGGTCCACGGGCTGGGACCAGTGTCCTAGTGTGTCCGCCTGATTATTTCCCCCTGGAATGCTCATCTCTATTGAGTGGTTTGTTGGCTGCTGTTTTGAGCATTTTCTCCATCTCTCCCAAAGCATACTTCACCAGGGAGTCTGTCTGTCTTGATCTTGTCCCTCTTTCCCAAAAGTTTGGCTCTTCACTTATCTGTGGGCACAGGGAGCTTATGGCTCCTGAGAGTAAGTGCTGAATTCAAGTGATGGGTTGGGGCTGGGGACAGAAGGGGCCCTGGTCCTCTGTGGGTGGCACCTCTTTGATGGGGGCTGACCTGTCTCTGTAAGGAACCTACGTGGGCTGCTTATTTAATTCTGCATCAGAGGTGTCTCAGCAGTGTGATCAGAAATGGAAATGGAAAGATGGCACAAATACTGTGTATCCAGATTTTCTTTCCAACCCTGGGGAGCTGGGAAGTAAAACAAAACAAAAAAAAATCACCCAGGGGCTACCTGAACTAGCAGCACACCAGCAGGAAGGTTGAATTCTTCCAGGCAACCTCTCCTGCCCTAAACCCTCCTCTGTTATACAATTTAATTACACGTTTAATCACTTCAGAAACCCCATCCATTCCCTCCAGTGTAGCGAGATCGCTCCTCTCTTGGCAGGGTGGCTTGGTGATAAGCAGCTGTCCACGGGAAGGGTGGATGGGACTCTTGAAACTCTCCCTCGGCGAGCAAGGAAGTCATGGCCAAATGAAAACTGAGATTGTTTTGACATTTCACTCTGGTTGTTGTAGCTTTAATAATAAAGAGAGAACAAAGTATTTGTGGCTTTAAATAGAGAGGCTGCAGCATTTGGCATTGAAATCACTGGGGATTTTTTTGTACGTGGTTTTGTTTTTGCTCATTTGAAAGAGAAGGAAAAAAAACGAGCTAAGAGGAGAAAAAGTTCAAGAAAAGAAGAAAGCAAGACCCCTCTACTTGTCCTATGTAGCTCTGATTACCACTGGGATTTGGGAGTCATCTCTGGCTTCCTTTCTTGAAAACCTGCTGCCCCTCTTGAATGCAAGGTCCGTAGGGACACAGGTGGTCTTGAGTCTTGCTTGCCATGTTATTGGATGTGATGAATGAATCTGTTTATATAGCGCACACTTTAAGCCAAGCCCTGAGTGTGTTTGTTTTGTTATGATTTGGTTTTTATTTTGACCCTTGCAATCACACTGTGAAGTCACTCATCATCATCCCAACTAAACAGAAGCCCAAACTGGAGCCCAGAGCATTGCAACTACTTGCCTAAGGTCACACAGCTAGTCTGCAAAGGAGCTGGGCTTCCAAATCTTCCAAAGCATCGTTAGTTACAGTATTTTAAGATCAGTTTACAATTAACCACGCAGCTTTGTTATAAATGCATTCCCTCTGTTCTCAGGGTGTTTCTTTAAATTTTCCTATCCGCATCCCTCTGTCTCTGAGCTCTTTCTTCATCCTGCCTCTGCCTCTTTCCAGCTACCCCCAGTACCCCCACCTCTCTTAAAAATATAAAACAAAATAGGATAGTAAGCAAGCTCCCCGGTGGATTTCATAACTTTGCATATCATATATTTAGTTTAGTAATGAAAAATTCCAGCTCCAGGCAATGCATAGGATACCATTTCTAATGTTTTTTAAACAGCTATTAATGTAGGCGAGCGCTCTGTGTGTGTGTGTGTGTGTGTGTGTGTGTGTGTGTGTGTGTTCTTCCTCCTCTATATAATCATCTGCTCAGTGTGCACCCTGAAACTGAGAACAGGAGCCAGAGGAGGGGCGAGCCGTGATTGATGGGCCAGGCCTCGCTGGCGGAAAGAGTCCCATCTGGGGTTGGTTTTGGGAGCAGTCAGATGTTGAGGGGGAGGTCAGCCAGGCGGCCTCAGCTCCCCTCCTTCAACACCCAGCCATCCACACGTTGCACAGAGCGCACACCCTCGCTCGTAACTGAGGCTTGCTTTGGGCAGATGCTTTGTGGTGTGGGGCTAGAACAGCTGCTAAGTTTATGGAGGAGAAAGGAAGCAGAATGGTACAGCAGGTATTTTTCCTGATTTTATTTTTCACTCGAAATTGTGAATTTGAATGAAGCTGAAGCCTTTCCTCGCGTTAAGTCTCTGTTGCTCTCTGCGATACGTACTCTGCTCCTTGAATCCTGCTCGGAGGTGGGGGGAGGATTTCAGCCAAGAGTGTGTGTGTGTGTGTGTGTGTGTGTGTGTGTGTGTGTGTGTCGGCTTTCTGCTTGGTGTGTCGAACTGAGCTGGTCCTAGAACCAGCAGGTTAATGGTGTAATTTTGCATTTTCTTCTTTGTTTCAATGCCCCCGGGGGCATGATACAGCTTAGCTCTTTTCAGTCAGGCACTGGAGGCTTTCTCTGAATGTGCGCAATTCCTTGCCCGAGAACTAGAACAGACCATGCTACAAAACTAAAGTCAAACAGTCAGCAAGACCGACAACTGCAGGCAGGCAGCCCGGAAGGGAGGGTTTCCTCCAGGAGTCCGGGTTGGTGGGGGGTCCCTCCGGGAGTGGCTGCTTTTCTTGGCTGTGCGGATGGATGCAATCACTGTTTTACCAGGGCTGGACAATCCCTGAGCATGTCTTCATTATAAGGACTGTGTTTAGGCCAGAAGGGATTTCTCAGGGCAAGAAATGCACTGGGGACAAATCAATTCCAGAAGCTAAAGGGGAAAAGATGATTTGAGAAGTTGGACTATTAAAGCTGGGGAGGCACACGCATGCACACAGAAAACAATACTTCATTATTTTAAAGTCCACGTTGGCTCTGAAAGCAGGCACCCTCCCCTCTCATTGAGAGTCAGGCAGTTACCGTGAAAAGAACATCCCCACTTTGTGCTCTGCTACGTAAAGACGATTCCTCAGTTGAAATGTGGTTTGCATTAGATTTGGGGCCAAAATATTTTGCAAAGTCTGATGTGTTTCCACCCTTTGTTCTCTTATTGCTTTCTAAAAACTACTTTATTAAACCCCTCAGGGCAATGAATTGGGAGAAGGAGATGTCTAGGGGAAAAAAAAAAAAAAAGAACAAAAACCAAAACCAAAAAAAAACAAAAACAAAAAACCTCGCATTTTCTCTCTGACTCTATCTCCTGAGCCCACCCCGGAAAGGAAATTAAAGATGCGGGATGTTCCAGTGACCAAAGCAGTCCTCCTGTGTTTGAAGACGCCTCTCTGAATGTCTGCATGCGGTAGAGTCCACACACTATACTAATAGTCAGATTACGGTGTTTGTCTTAAAATAGCAGTAATATCCTGGCTATTTCATGCTTCAGTAAAATATTTAAATTGAAATGGCATTTATTTTTGCTTTGGTGACTCAGACTTGGTTGCATTTTAATAATCCTCTTGTGCTCAGTAACTGGAATCCAAGCTACCCATTGGGGTGTCTCGGGTAATGATGGGGTCCCACATCATCCTGCTGTTGTTGAGTCTCTGCTTTAATTTAGGCTTGGTTGACTGAGGACAAGGAAGTTTCCTCTAGGTTCCTAATCAATGTTCTTTATTTGAAGTTTCTGTCCGGTTCTGCAGCAGCAATAGTGGATGTTAAAACAGTCTTGGCTTTAAAAAAAAAAAAAAAAATTGTGTATTTGTCAGCAACCTAGGAAAGTCCAGGCACTGAAAATTTGATGTTAGGTTTGCAGATCTCTTGAAGCACTTGCTCGGTGATGTGGGGGTTCTGTGAAAGGCAGAATCACCCTCCTCATCACCTCGGAACACCCACAGGCACCCTGACTCAGTAGATATCAGAATCTCTGTGATCATTCCACTTATTTAGGGAAAGGTGGGGGTTTGGCATCGGAGGTAGAAGAAAGGCGGCTTCTACAAATGAGGGAATGTCTAGCCGGAACGCTCCAAATAATTTTTGTCTGTCACTGTCACCTACGTGAAGTTGGCCTCAGCTTTCAACCAGGATCCTGTTCGTGTGCCCAAGATTTGCCTTGACCTGGAGTGCCAAAGGTGCCCTTAACGCAAATGTATTTTTCCAGAAAACACACTTCAGCCAAGCTCAGAATCCAGGAACATCACTAGGGGGGAAACAAAGACATCTCTGAAGCCATTTGAAGGTGAAAAATAATTCCACAGGAAGTACAATGATCTTAATTAAATATTAGCTGTAATTAGCCCAAATTGCAAATGTTGGGAATATTAATTAGGGTCTCTCTGGAATGGCTGTCAGTGTTAATAAGTAACTGTGGGAGGTCCCACTAACATCTGTTTGAGGCCTTCAGGAACAGGAGTACAGTCCAGAGCCCCATGGACCCAAATGCTTGCTACCCATGGGCTCCTGGGTGGCCACGGACACAACCCTAGGGCTCAGTGCCTTGGGTGTGCCAGAACGCACAAGGTTTGGTAGGGGTTGGCAGCCTGTCCCCAGCTGGCCCTTCTCTTTCTTAGGATGGCCTCAGAGCCTCATGAAGCTCTGAGCTTGGATGGCACAAATTTCCCAGGCCTCTGCTCTAACCCTCCCCAGGGGCTAGTCCAGCTACATTTTTGTACAGTGTACAAAAATACACTGGTATTTTTGTCCCACATCCCCCAGCACCTGCCTTCCTGGAGGGTGAGTCGCAGGTCTTGAGGCCACAAGTGTATGTATGACCGAGAGAGGTATGTTTAAAAATGGGAATGAATGTTGCCACCAGCAGATAGCCTTGGCAGATGAGAGATGCCCAGGATGTAGTTCAGCTCCCAGCTTCCCTAAGAGCTGTTGCTGTGACCTTGCAAAATCCATCCTAGTTCTGGGCTGCAGGGTCCTCCACAGCAAAGTACCATGGGATGGAAGATATAGCATGTGTGTGCAGAGCAGGGAATCTGGGTCTGGGCACAGTGAACACTTGGGGCTCGGCCTGTCCCGTGCATTGTAGGGGTTCAGCACCATCCTTGGCCTGTACCCTCTAGACATCATCGGCAACCTTTCCCCCCACTGTTGGCAACCAAAAGTGTCTGCACACACTGTCAGCTGTCCCCCAGGGAGCGGTCGCCCTGTGTAGGAAATACTGATGCAGGGGCACCTGGCCGGTCAGTCGGTTGAGCGTCTGACTTCGGCTCAGGTCATGATCTCGCAGTTCGTGAGATCGAGCTCTGCATCAGGCTGAGTGCTGACAGCTCGGAGCCTGGAGCCTGCTTCGGATTCTGTGTCTCCCTCTCTCTCTGCCCCTCCCTGCTCATTCTCTCTCTGTCTCTCTCAAAAATAAAATTCACATTAAAATTAATTAACATAACATAACATAACATAACATAACATAACATAACATAAAGAAATACTGATTTAAAGCCCCCAGCACAGTGCCTGGTGCCTTCCAGGGCTGAGAGGAAAGCAGCATCCATCAGGGTACCTTCTGAGCACCTGTGAGGAGAGGGATGCCTCTCCCCTGAGCACAGAAGCCTGAGGCCCTCATGGATGTCCCCCTCTGTAGCCCACTGTGCTGAGAGTGAAGCCTGCATGTGTGTGTGCTTAGGGCGCAGACGTGCAGAGATGGAAACCACGTTTGAAGAAGACTGACTCCTCCATTGGGTGCCATCTTCATAGCTGAGCGTCCCTCCTTGGTTCTAGGGAGAATAGGGAGAATGCACCCCCCTTCACTCTCTCCCAGTTTAACTTCCAGCTTTATTTCCTGCCCAAACTATTTATGCGATGGTGGCTCCTTAATTGACATCCCCATATTTAGTGATACCTTGACCACCTTGATTGGAAAACTTTTCTGCAAAGAGCAAGATGGTTAAATAGTTTAGGTTTTGTGGGTCTCTCACAGCTACTCGACTCTGCCGTTATAGCACAATGAACATGGCTGTGTCTCAGTAAAAGTTTATTTACAAAACGACCAGTGGGCCAGATTTGTCTCATGGGTCATTTGCCAACCCCTTTCCTACTCCCCCCGACCCACCCTATGGCCTGCTGCCAGGCTAAGCTCCACAGAGCCCAAAGTTCATCATTCAAGCATTGCATTCACTTAGTAAGTACTTATAAATGCCTACATTGTAGCTAGCATGCTGTGGGACCCTGGAGAGGCACTGTAGAATGTGACACTATCCCCAGCCCTTAGGACTCTCTCCAGTGGCAGCCCTAGGAGTCATGTGAGATGTGGCCACAAGTTCCAGGGGAGCATAGAGGACACACAGCTGAAGTGGGCTCGGTGTCAGGGAAATCTGGCTGGAGGACTTGTTCAGGGACCCAAAAGGGCAGTTGAGACTAGCCAGGAAAGGGAGTAGCGAGGGCTTTCCAGGCACAGGGGCAGTGAATGGGTAGAGTGGATGGTGTTGAGAGTTGGAGCACCCGTCAGCTTCCTGAGGGCAGGCTCCTCTTCTCTTGAAGCAGAGAGAGCCCAGATCCTAAGATTAAGCCTCTGATGGTTTTTGGAAACCTGGCGGTGGGGGTGGGGGGGCGGGCAGGTCACTCTTCCTGAGATTGCTCTGCTGTGGAGAGAGGCCACATGGGCATAGGTGTTGCCATAAAACCGTTTTCTGCTGAAGACACAGGAGGGAAAGCTTTTCTTTATGTGACCATCTCTCTGCCATTGCTGGGCACTTCATGCTCCCCCCTGGGGTCACCCCTGGAGTTTTCTCAAGTCTGACTTTCATTTTAAACATGCGCCAGATCGAAGGTAGGGGGGAGTGAAACAGGCCTTTGGCCAGAAGTAGAATCTGGCACAATGAATTTCCCTTTGGAGGGTTCTCAAGGTCTGATCAGCCAGAGAGAAGCAGCATCGCCTGGAATCTGTGTACAGAGGGATATGTTGCTTGAGCAGCCCTGTAGAATATAGAAGGGTGCAAGTTGGCTTATAAACAGGAGAGGATGTTTTTATTCTTCTTAGTCCAGACTCTTTTGGTTGTAAGTAACATGGAAAAAAAACCTATCTTAAACGAAATGAGACATTTACTGATGCGTGGAAGGAAAGCAAACAGTGGTGTTACTAACCACAGGTAGAGCTGGATCCCAGACTTGATATGATGTCGCCAGGACTCAGTTCACTTGTTTCTCAGTTTCTGGGCTCCGTTGTCTGCTGGGTGTGGCTTCTGCTTTAGGCTGTCCGGTTTCAAGGGGCGACCTGGGGACTGAATTGTTTTCATAGCCCTCTGATTAGCCAGGGCGTCCTGTGTCTGGAGGTAATCTGAGGCAGGTCTCAGCCACATCTGTGCTCTCTGGGCTGAGACTGGAAGTGTCTCTTAAAAGAAAACCAGGTGCTGTTCTTAAAGAGAAGACAAAAGCACACTGAGCAGCAGGGACCCTGAGTGTCCCCTGTGGCTTCCTGAAGATGGTCAGGGTTAACTCTCCATGGGCAGGGATCCAGCCACAGCACAGGCAGACCCTATTCAGCCCCAGACGCTAGGAAAAGATGCTAGAAAGCAAGCAATGGCTGTGCATTTCTGCTTCCAGTGGCCCAGGCATTTGGAGCCGTTCAGCTGGGGGAGGAAAGGGCGTGATGGGAATGTTTTCACTTGTAAAATGGTTTAAACTTATCCTAAGCTTCGTTCTCTTCAAAGTGTCATCTTTAACATTCTAATTAAGGTCCCCTCTAAACAAATGCACAAGCTCTGTGCGCTGCTCCGAGAATAAACTTTTTTTTTTCCTCCCCTTCTATGTCATAATGTTTTTGCCGCACTCAAGTTGCTTTAGCTGAAGAGGTTCTCAAATGTTGGTGGCGGGGACTGAGGAGATGTGAGCAATCCTGACATTTTTGCCCTGGTATCATTATAGGAGGGCTGAAGTCACATCTAATTGACCACAGACAATGGAAGAGGCAGCTCTTTGGTGTGCTTAATTGCTAAGCTTCTCTCTCTCTCTCTGACTGTGCAATCCCATCTCTTGAGACCATGAAAAATTTGGCCCCCTGGGTTACAGTTTCTGATGGTGTGTGTGTGTGTGTGTGTGTGTGTAGGGTAGTAGAGTTTTAAGGGTAGGGGTGGGGTGGAGAGAGAGAGATATTTCCTGAAATGGAAGCATTTGAATTCAGGTTTTTTTTTTTTAATTCTTTTGACTTGACTGTAATTATCACGCTGCATGTTTTGCCTAGATTGGAAGGGTGAATTGTTATATAATACTCTGTGCTTATAAAAAAAAAAAAAAAAAAAGGCAAGGGGATGGGGGAGGCATTGACTAATGAGGCTGAGTGAAGTCCAGCATTTTGAAAAGATACTTAAAATGGTGAACACAGTATCACAGAGTACCGTCTTTGTCCAAATTAGGCCTTGACTTTCCATTGGCTGCTTCATATTGGCACTGGGAACATCACACACACACACACACACACACACACACACACACACACACACTGTGACCATTAAAAGGACCCCTCCATCCCATTATGTGAGCCAAGTCACATAAAACTTTGATTAAATTCAAACGCTTAGATGAATTGTGTCTCTTCTCAAGAACACACACGTTCAATTTAATCTCTCTCTTGGCATTTTAAGTATCAAATCAAGTCTCTGCTGTCACTGGAGACAACTACATGCTCACATGTTCCAAAATGGGGATGAAATAAGGAGGATCTGCCAGAAAAATCCAATCGAGCAGGGCACAGACCCTCCCACTCCTTGGCTATGGGGCTGGATGGCTTGGGGAATGTGACTTCCCTGCACCTTTCTGAGCCTTGATTTCTGCATCTGCGCAATGGGGTTAGGTCTATATAAATGACAGGTACTATTTCCTTATAGAGTCTGGTGAAGATTAAGTGGGATGCATCCATCTCAGGCTCTTGGCACAGTGCTGGCACCTGCAAAGTGTCGGGGGAGCGCTCATCCTTGGGCCCCAGGGAGAGGTTCTGCCTGGTTCGCGCTCACGGTGTTTCGCCTTGTCTCCCCCTTTCTGATTTTCCAGGGTAATCAGGAAGCAGCAGCTGCCCCGGACACCATGGCTCAGCCTTACGCTTCGGCCCAGTTTGCTCCCCCCCAGAACGGCATCCCCGCGGAATACACGGCCCCTCATCCCCACCCCGCACCAGAGTACACGGGCCAGACCACCGTACCGGAGCACACGTTAAACCTGTATCCTCCCGCCCAGACGCACTCCGAGCAGAGCGCAGCGGACACGAGCGCGCAGACCGTGTCCGGCACTGCCACAGTAAGTGGGCGCCGGTCCCGGGGAGGGGGGAGGGGGCAGTGGCGGCCGGGCGCACCCCACCCCACGGAGGCTCCTGCAGCGGAGCAACCCCTGAGCCCGCCCCTGTCGCAGAATTCACCTGTCTGCAGGCCTCCTCTCATGTTGCTTACTGAAATCAATGCATTTTTCCTTAACTTTATTCGTGAGGGGAAACTCTCATCTAATTTCTGTTCCTGTTGTTCTGCCTTTTCTGGAATCATGTCCTCTCAGTAGGATTATACACTGCGTGATTTTTTAAACAGCTTTATGGAGATATAATTTATATACCATAAAATTGACCAGTTTCCGGTGCACAAATCACCGATTCCTAGTATATTTGCAGAGTTGTGCAACCATTTGGCACAGTCTAATTTCGGAATATTTCTGTCCACCGGAAAGAGACCTCATGCGTGTTCACAGCTCCTGCCCATGTCGGCCCCTGTCTTCTTCAGCCTCCTTAGCCTTCTTCCTGCCTTTGAGATTCACCTGTGTTCTTTTGTGTTTTCTGGGAGCCCTAGGGTGGGGGAGGCCTGGACTGCAAAGGGAAGCGCCAGAGAATTTTTCTGGACTCATGGAAATTTCTGTATTTTGATGGTGGCTGTTTGTTTACGTGACTTTATGCACCAAAGAGAGTACATTTCATTGCATGTGAATGCATTCCAGGGATTAAAAGCAAGCCAACAAACAAAAAAGATGCATTTTTTCACCACCATAAGTTAAAAACCACCATTGTTGGCTACTAGTCAAAGATAAGCCTAAAGAAAACTAATTGTTAAAATTAAACACTTGTTCGTTTGTGCATGACCTAAAATCACCCCGCATATACCACAAGATGTATCTGTACATTTGAGAGGTTCTGAGGAATTCTTTACAAGCACACCAGGCCTGTAGTCCAGAACATTTTATAGACGGAAGGCAACTGTGCCTCTTTCCCCTGCCCCCAGGGCTCTGAAAAGCCAGAACTTGTGAAGGGATTTCTTGGTTTGAAGCAGGACGGTTCTACGTTTGGAGGTTAGGTTCGGAGATTTTTAAAAATAGTATACACTCTAACATTGTGTGTTGCATGTCTCCCCTTTTTTAATTGTGGTAAAATACGTCTATGAGGTGAATTTTACCACTTCGACCAGTTTTGTGTGTATAATTCAGTGGGGTTGAGAAACTCACACCTCAGTGCAGCTATCACTGTATCTAGTTCCAGAACATTTTCATCTCCCCAGGAGGAAACGCTCTACCCATTAAGCAGACGATCCACATTCCTGCAAATGTGCTTTCTGCCCGTATGGATTTGCCTATTCTAGGCATTTCATAAAAAATGGGGTCACACCACGTACGACCTTTTGTGACTGGCTTCTTTTACTTAATAGATTGTTTTCAGGGTTCATCCACACTGTAGCATGTATCAGCGCTTTATTCCCTTCCGTGACTGAATATAATTCCATTTTATGGACATGCCACTCTTGTTTGTACCTCCATTCACTGATGGGCATTTGGGTTGTTTCCACCTTTGGGGTTTTGTGATTAGTGCTGCTATTGCCTGTCTATAGCTGGCTGTTCAAACTTAGGGATGCATTCCTTTAATGGGTTTGCTGGTTTAGCAGGTGTTTGTTACCATTGTGTTGACTACCAGGTTATAGTGATGGTGTTGCCATTTATTTGTTTTGGGTTATTCTGTGACAGTCAACGATGGTAGGGCTTCAGAAGGTTATCTTAGGGCTAAAAAAGGGATAATAATGCCCAATCAGACACTATCTATTAAGCCTCAATTCACACCAAGTATACTAGCCTGCTGTGGAAGATTCATTCGTTCATGAATATTTTTAAGTATCTACTGTGGCCAGGACTCATCCCAGCGATGTGGTTGAATGGAACAGAAATGATCCTTTCCCTCTTATAACTTTGCATGACAGTGTCATTCAAACAGCTTGTATAAACACAAACTGTGATACCTGCTCTTAAGAAAACGACAGGTGCCATGGAGGATAAAGATTATGGGTACTGCCTGCAGATGAGTAGTCTAGGATGATGTCTTTAAGAAGATGTCAAGATGAGAAGACACACTCTCCAGGCAGAAGGAATATCGAGGCCAGTAATGCCAAGGTCGAAAAGATCTTGGCTTATTCAAAGAATTAAAAAGAGGCCAGGGTGAAGAAGGTTTGGGGGTGCGGTGGCAAAGGATGGAATGGGGCAGTCACCAGGGATCATACCCCACAGGCCTGGTAGATTTGATCTGTGGATAGACTTCCACATTAGGGGCAATGGGAACCGTTGAAAAGAGTTTAAGCCAGAGAGTTATAAAATGAAATTTTAGAAGGGTTAATGATGCATACCTAAAAAGAGATCTTAGTCCATTTGGGATGTTGTGATGCTCAATGCCCTTCTCTCACAAAAAGAACTCTTTAGAGATCAGCACAAAGTTAAACAGGGTGTTGGGTGTCCATAGTGGCCCAGGCACTGCGGCACTGTGAAACAGTGAGCAGGCGCACTCTCCGTTCCATTATGATTGTAATGTGGCAAACTGTAGAACATAGATGTTTAAGGCTTTAGTGTATTTCTGTGATGGGACACTTGTGGGGGGATGTCCCTCCACATCATGGTTGAAGGAATATACATTTCATAATCTTCTGTTTGCTAGTAACAGAAAATTAGCAGGGAATGTATTGACTTTTACAACAAAAAGTCTTAGAGGTGGGCTGACTTTAGACACAGCTTGGTTTGGGGCACATACGTGTTAGGTTCCAACAAGATCCATTTCAGTCTCTTTTTCTTCCTGCTCAACTACATTCTCTAGTTTTCTGAGATGGTCCCTGCAGCTCCTGACATCATACCACATTCCTAGGGAAAGACCCTTGGGAATCACTCTCTTTCCCTGGTTTGCACAGGGTTGTATTCGTTCAGTGTCTGAAGCTGAGAATGGAGCCACAGAGGAGCCCCATAGCCAAATATAGAGACCAAAGATGGGCCTACCAGAGTCAGTGATAAGGTGCTTTGGATCTTCTCACTAGAGGTATTAAACAGAGAATCCGGTCAGAGCCAAGGGTGAGCCATTTGTATGGAGAGGCCAGAGTAGATACATTTGCCAAGTATAGGGAATGAAGAAAAGGGCAGGCAGATCCTTGAAAAACTCATAAGTGGTGAGGTTTGGAAGGCACGGAGCCAAGGGAGACATGAATGGGGTATCCCTTGGGTATCCAGTGTGGAAATTGAACCAGAAGAGTGTTGTCAGGGCAGCCTGGCAGGTGCGAATTCAGAAGACATTACTGAAGTTGCCATCACTGGAGACAGAGAAGAAGCAGTGCCCCTAGAGTGTTGGGGAGGGATGCCAGGGGACCGGGAGTGGAGAAATAAATGGGAATGATTGGGGGTAGAGTGCACTATCCGTCGTAAGCACTTGGAGTAAAGAGAAAGAAAAGACAACAACTCAGGGGCTTAAGAATTCAGGGAAGCAATTTGTACAAGAATCAATTTCGGATCCTATTTTATGCCAAAGAGAAGGCACCTGTGGGGCCAGGTGGTGGGGACAGGGAACAAGAGCTGGGGAATGATGACTCAGGAGA
The DNA here is from genome assembly GCF_023721935.1 of Panthera uncia. NCBI lineage: Eukaryota > Metazoa > Chordata > Mammalia > Carnivora > Felidae > Panthera > Panthera uncia. Next base: position 1,143,354 of record NC_064815.1, read on the forward strand.
GGTGACCAAGGGTGTACAAATAGAGCAGGTGGTCTAGGAAAGAAGAAGACATCCTTTTTGTATAGCTTTATTAATATATAACTGACATACAATAACCTCTCTGTATTTACAGTGTGAAATTTGATGAGTGTTGACGTATGTACAGATGTTGTAACCAACATATCCATCACCCCCAAAGTTTTCTCATACCCCTCTACAATCTTTCCTCCTTGCCCTCTACCTCATTCCCGGGGGAACCCACAGATCTGCTTCTTTCACTCTAGCTTAGTTGTTAATTTCTAGAATTTTATAGCAACAAAATCAAATGTTATGGGTTCTTTTTGCCTGGCTTCTCTCGGGGCTCACCGTCCTTGCTTTTAGATTCATCTGACTTGTCCCATGTGTCAGTAGCTCACTGCTTTTCATTGCTGAGTCGCAAACCATTGCGTGGATGTGCCACAATTTATCAATCCACTTACTTGTGGATGGGTACCTGGATTGTTTTCAGCTTTGGGCCGCTACAAATAAGGCATCTATGAACATTTGGAAACATTTCAGTTTTGAGACAGAAGAGATGCATCTTAGTCCATTTGGGCTGCTGTAACCAAATCCCACAGACTGTCTTATAAATAGCGGAAATGTGTTGCTTACAAATCTGGAGGCTGTAAGTCCAAGATCAAGGTGCCAGTGTGGTCCAGTGAGGGCCCCTTCCTGGTTCATAGCCAGTGCCTTCTCCCTGTGTCTTCACATGGTGAAAGAGGCAAGGCAGCTCTCTGGGTCTCCTTTTTAAGAACGCCAATCCCATTCATGAGGGTGCCACCTCATGACCTAATCACCCCCTAAAGTCCCAGCTCCTAACGCCATCACTGGGGCTTTAGGATTCCAACATGTGAGTAGGGAGAGGCAGGAACATTCAGACCACAGCAAGAAGAAGGAGTGAATGTACCAGCACATGGAGAAATCTTAAGTCAGGAGATCCTGTGAGGAGCTCCTTCTCTGTTGCCTTCTTGTTCTCAGTGACGAAGTCACTATCAGCTGACAGAGAGAAGCAGAGGAGTTGGGGAAGCAATGGATTTATTCCTGAAATTGAGCAAACATGTCAGGAGTTTGGCTCAGATGATTCCTAGAGTATCTGAGGGGCAACAAGTTCCTCTCAGAGCTGACAGAGTGTGAATTTGTGGAGGGTTAGTTACCTGGCCATTTGGTTTTCTCCAGCCATGTTTGGGGTTGGCGGGCAGGGGGCGGGGTGGGGTACATACTGTTGCAGGAAGTTTCAAAGAGGAACCATTATAAAGTGAAGCAAGGGGCTTACCCAGCATTGGGGAGGAGCAGGAACATATAAGGGGCCGTCTTGTTTTCTACTACAAATGATTCCATGCATATGCTTTTCTCTCTTGGCCAGTATGGAAGTTGCTTCTGCTGCCCATGACCTACTTTTCCGTTGGTCTTTCATGACCCGACCAAGTAGAACATGGTCTATGACAAGTTTGCCTCAAAATGTCTCTGTATCCTCACACATCGACTAAGCGTACCCCTCTCTCCACTGCAGGTTCTGCATTACTCAAGGAAATAATTTACCCTCCAAGTGGGTCAGACCCATGTTCTCCCAACCCTAGAATACATAGCCCTGTATTAGCATGCCTAAGTTATTCTCCATAGTTGTGTCTGGAATCACCCTAACTGTCCTTTGTGCACGGTGCTTAATGCCAGTCTGAGGGCACTGTCGAGGACATCATTTCGTTGAGAAACCGAGTAGTTTTGGGTACGAGAAAACATCCATCCATCTGGTAGGCTCCAAGAACATCTAATATATGCACATGATTTAACACAAAGTGCAGAATCTGTAAAAGGGAAGCAGGATGCACCCAGAGCTCCCAAAGCTTCCCAGAGCTGAGCAAAGAAAGTACAGACAGAAAAGACTTACCAGGTCATCCTTTCTGTTCCCCAAGGGCTGAGATGAGTCCCCACAGGACATTTTTCTGCTGGATGTCTATTTAATGTAGGCCTCCAAACACATCATGGATCACTGTGTTGACAGACCCAATACTGTATTATATTAGATACTGCTCCTGACAAGGTATTTTACTCTTGACATATTATAATTAGAGATTTGCAAGTAGTGAATTCTCCATGTATCTCCAGTAGCAACTTAACTTCTATTTTTAACACCTCTGCAGTCTGTTTCAAAGTCTCCCACCAGTTCTGGGAACTGATGGGAGAAACAATGTGGGTCCTACAGCTAGATCCCCGAGCTCTGGGCTCTGTTAACAGGGACAAGAGCTGCTTGAGAAGCTGAGTCCTTGACCCTCACCTGCTTCCAACTAAAGCAGCAACTGGGTCTCCAGACTTCTTTAATACCTTTACAAAGTGAAGACATTAGTTGGTGATGACTTCCTGTTTTGATCCCTTTAAATACTGGCTCTGCTTCTAAAGCCAATTGTGTAACTGAGGAACGGGCAAAACTCAGTGTACTTTTCTGTTCACTGGGTGCTGCTGCTGTTGATATTATTATCATTATTATTATTATTATTATTATTTGAAAGCATCTCAGGATTGTGGTTAAAAAAGCCACACTTTAGAAAAGGGTGTACAATGAAAACCAAAATTTCTTAGTTCTTCGTCTCCCTGCCAAAAACAACAGTTACCAATTCCTTGTATTTCCTTCCAGAAACGTTTTGTGCCAGTGGAAGCATATGCCTGTGTCTTGGTCCGTTCGGGCTGCTAGAACAGAAATACTACCAACTGGGTGGCTTATAAACAGCAGACATTTATTTCCTGGTTCTGGGACTGACAAGTCCGTGATCATGACGGTGGCAGTGGCCACGTCTGGTGGGGACGAACTTCCCCCTGTGTCTTCACGTGGTGAAAGGGGACGAGGGGCTCTCTGAGGCTTCTTTATGAGGGCTCCACCTTATGACCTCATCATCTCCCAAATGCCACATCTCCCAATGTCATCACCTTGGGGGGGGGTTGGATTTCCACATGTAAATCTGGGGGGACACAGACATTTAGTCTGTAGCAGCCTGCTTGTCTGCTCCTCTCTGCCTCTCTGTCTCTGTCTCTCTCCTATCTTTCTGTCTCTGAATCAAATCTTGGCATCTCTAATTCCTCTTCCCCAAAGAACAGAACTGAAATCGACTGAGCACCCACTTGGGCACACTGTGCATCTGGAAGATCATGCTTTGGGATCCAGCTCATTCTTGTAGACATTCGCCTGCGATCTTACATGCAGAGGTGTCTCACTGGGGGGACTGAGGCTATTTCTGGGGTTTATGTTGCAGTGTTGTTATTCCCTGTTAGGCTGTAGTGAGCAGCTGGGCACAGAGATTGCTGTCTACCCCCGGGTGTCTCTGTGTGAGTGGTTAAAAGGCACATGGATCTAAAATGTGGAGGCGGTTCAGCTGCCCCCACAGGCAGTACCTGAGAAGGCGTGCCACCCACACCCTTGTTCAACAGTGTGCCATCCAGCTCCCGGCTCATGGCCATTCTGACTGCGTGTGCTTGCCCATGGCTTCCCCCTCTCTCTAACAAGAGAAGATAATCTGAGAGTAGTCTGCTTTCAGGGAAGAGGGGAGGGAGGTGTGCTGTCATTGACTGAAGGCTGCTGTGGTCCACGGTCCATGTTGGGCACTGCACAGTCATCGTCTTGTTTTGCCCTCCCACCAACCCCTTTAAATGATATCAGTACTCACATTTTACACTGGGGAAACAGGTGCAAAGAGGCAAAGACGTTGTGAGTTGGGGAGAGTTGTGAGTGACAGGGTGGAGAGCCTCACCAGTTCTATGTCACGTCAAAGCCTGGCCTCTTTCCTCAGACCTCCAGGGTATTCCCTTGAGGGTCTCCCGGCTGGCAGCATAGGTGACCAGTGCCTGAGGCCCGGGCGAATAATCCAGAATTCTCTGCCAGGCCAGTTTCTTCAGCCCTGCTCTCCAATTTAAAGTAGCAGGTCAGTGAAGAACCTACATTCCAGGTTTGTTGGGATTAGACCTTCTGCTCCACCATTCAGAAGCTGAAAGGTCCCAGACTGGTCACTTGGCCTCTCAGCTCTTACTATCCCTACTGTTCCCTTCCTCCACTGGGGTTCTGCCCTTCTCCAAAACTTCTTTCTCTTCCCTTCCCACCAACCCTCAGAGCCGCCTTGTAGAACACCAGAGAGTTCCTCTCCCTGCTCGAGAACTTGGGCCTCACCTGTGCATGTTTAAAATTTGGCCAAATCAGGGGCGCCTGGGTGGCGCAGTCGGTTAAGCGTCCGACTTCAGCCAGGTCACGATCTCGCGGTCCGTGAGTTCGAGCCCCGCGTCAGGCTCTGGGCTGATGGCTCGGAGCCTGGAGCCTGTTTCCGATGATTCTGTGTCTCCCTCTCTCTCTGCCCCTCCCCCGTTCATGCTCTGTCTCTCTCTGTCCCAAAAATAAATAAAAAAAAATAAATAAATAAATAAAAAAAACGTTAAAATTTGGCCAAATCATTGAGGGATGTCTGTCTAAAAATAGGGTGGGTAGCCACAGCGAAACAGGAGATGGGGAATAGCAATCTCAAAAATAATAGTTTTGCCCAGTGAGTGTCAGACTATGTTCCAAACTCTTTTCACACATAATCTCAAGTTGTCTTGACCCTCTATTACCAAAAAAAGTTTTAAGTACGTATGAGGCATTTTCATCCCCATGTTATAGTAAGGAGCTGAGGCAAGGAACGTCCTGAAGGTCATTGTAGCTAATAAGTAGGAGTGAAAGCTCTACACCAGGTGTGTCAGACTCAAGACCAAAACTCAGAAGGGCACAGAGCCCAGAAGGTGTCCCCAGTACTGCAGAAAGGAACGCTTTGCCTGGGAATCACCCATCCGGCCCTGGGGAGGGCCCCAGCGGACCCCAGCACGTACTGTATTACAAGCTTAGCAGGTGCTCTTATTTGAGACCTGTGCCTTGAGCAAACTCCAATAACACATTTCGTTGGCTTCACAATTGTCTTTTCAGATGACAGTGTGGCTGAGCTGTTTTGTCCACACAGGTTCTCTTTGCCTAAGGTTCACATTTACTTTAAGGACACAGGAACATTCTCTTGTCCCCTCACAAGGCCAAGTATTATGCTTCTGTCTCCGGGATAGCATTAAACTGAATGGCCCATGGCTTACAGGACAAATTAAAGACCTTTATTACCCAATACCAGGGCCATATTACTGTTCTAAAGAGTCTGCTCACCAAAGTCCCCAGTCCTGAGGAGCCACATGGCATGATTAAGCCCATCTTAGGATAACTCTGAGAGGGGTGGATAGCTGAGATCATCCGAGACCCACGTGTCTAATGTCCAGTTGTAGGACAGGGCTATGACCTTGGAATCCGGTGGAGGTAAAGGTTCTCCTGACTCTCATGACAGCTCGAAGAAAATGGCCCTGGTTAAATGCCATTAGGTATAATCAAGAGAAGCGATAAAGAATCGACTGTTGGGGACCATTGGCATGTGATGTAACCACTCTGAGCCTCACCTGCCACCTTTGATCATGTGAGGTTTAGAGCAGCAGTGAGGTCGTGGAAGGGTTTCGCAGTGATGGGCACACAGCAAACCCTCTACCATAGAAACCATTATAATTATGAGAAAGTCCCATCTTTCATAATGGGAAATCAGAGTGTTCTCCTTTGTGCTTAATTTTCCATTCAAACCATTTTTTGGGGGGGAGAATAAATTCATCCAAACAGTTGTGTAACTTCTTGCGCGTTAAGCGTGAAACTAAGGCCCAAATCCCCACATTGGTTTTCAAAGTAATTCCCATGGGGCACCTGGGTGGCTCAGTTGGTTAAGCATCTGACTCTTGAGTTCGATGCAGGTCATGATCTCACAGTTTGCGAGTTCGAGCCCCATGTCGGACTCTGTGCTTACAGCACGGAGTCTGCTTGGTATTTTCTCTCTCCCTCTCTCCCTCTCTCCCTCTCTTCCTCTGTCTTTCTCTGCCCCTCTCCCATTTACTCTCTATCTCACTCTCAAAATAAATAAAAATAAACTGTAAGAAAAGAAAATAGGGGCGCCTGGGTGGCTCAGTCAGCTGAGCGTCCGACTTCGGCTCAGGTCATGATCTCGCAGCTCGTGAGTTCGACCCCCACGTCGGGCTCTATGCTCACAGCTTGGAGCATGGAGCCTGCTTCAGATTCTGTGCCTCCCTCTCTCTTTGCCCCAACTCACTTGCATTCTGTCTCTCTGTCTCTCAAAAATAAATAAACATTAAAATAAAATTTTTTTTAGAAGAAAAGAAAATAAAGGTAATTCTTACATAGAATGATTTTTATACAAGTAGGTTTCAACCACTCAGGTCTGAGTCCGACTGATTGGTACAAGCTAGTCATTGACCTAATTAGCTCCAGGCCATGTACAAACAAGGCTAAGATTTATTAGGGAAAGATACAATTGAAGTTTAGTTTGTAGGGCTCAAAGCCATGTTGCTTTTGCTAAATAAGGGAAGATCAGACATTCTGAGACAGAGTTAATGTCTCCTTAGGGAGATCTCATTGTCATTTTAGAGTTGCTACTCTTGTAGCCATTTGAAATGTTTCACCTTGACTTAGTCTCCATTTTGGTGTTTTGTGCTTATTCACACCTAGATTCATTGTCAAGTTTTACCCTCTCAGTATGACTAAGCAGTCTCCCTCCTTGATTAAGATGTTATTCTTTGAGCAAGTATTAGCACACTGTGTAATTCTAAAGGGTTAGGCTAATGATTGGATAATCTGAAGATGAAGTGAGCCGTCCATGACGTGAACAAATGGCTGGTCTAGGTGTTGAAGGACCTAATTGCTGTCACATGGCTCATAGCCCCATTAGGTGGTTTTGTTGCTTTTGCTTGTGCTTTTTTGTTGTTTGTTTGTTTGTTTTAAATTTTTTAATGTTTATTCATTTTTGAAGGACAGAGCACAAGTGGGGGAGGGGCAGAGAGAGAGGGAGACACAGAATACAAACCAGGCTCCAGGCTCCGAGCTGTCAGCACAGAGCCCGACACGGGACTCGAACTCACCAACTGCAAGATCATGACCTGAGCCGAAGGCAGATGATCAACCGACTGATCCACCCAGGCGCCCCTGTTTGTTTGTTTGTTTTTAAGTGAACTTAGATCGCCAGCACTACTCTGTTTTGTGCACAGTATGTGAATCACTCATCACCAACCACAGCTCATGCTCTAATTGGTGCCCATATATTCTACAAGTTTATAGTGAGTTCATGTAAATTCTGTGTTCTATTTGTATTCTGGGCTGGAGAAGGTGGTTGGCTATGCTCTGTTAACTGAGAGATCCTGGTTGATTGGGCCACAGCCCTTTGGAGTGTTAGAGCCAGAGGAAACCGAACAGTCCATCTGGTCTATCTTCTCGTTGTACAGATAGACGGAGATCACGTAAGTTAAGGGCCAAAACTCAGATATTTTCAGGTCCACGCAAGTGACATACTTGTTTGAGAGAGCTCGGTTTATGATGGAGACATAGGTAAAAGCAATCATTAATTTTCTTCATTAACATGGGAATTTTAAAACCATAGACATGGTGCTATGTGACCCCTTGGTGGGGACACTGATAGTCTAGAGGACCCATGGGCCATCCAAAGGTGTGCCCCCACACGCCCATCTAATCATTGCCGTATTGGATTGCTGACCCAACATTACAGTATCTGTTGATATTTTTCAAGGGCAAGCAGCCATTTGGATTTTTAAGTGGCCTCTTGTTGAGTCCTGCTTTATTTTTTATCTGCCCAGCCTCTGAAGATAGTGAGTTTGTAACCCCCGACTTAGTCTTGGGGTCTTAATTTATTTTTTTAAACAAGAGGTAAAATTGGAAGTGTTAATCCTTCATTACAGGTGCATAAAAAAAAGACAGCTTGGGTGCTCCTGCATGACAAATGCAGAGTCAGAGTAGATTAGAGCTTGAAATGACCGTCTTGTCTACCTACTTCGTTTGTGAATGATAGCAAGGCTCAGAGAGGGAGAGTGACTTATCTGAGTCACACAGTGAATATCTCAGCAAGAACATCCCCAAAGAAAATTTCCACTGCACCACTCCCCTCCCTATGGATCATACTTTCTGTGACCATCTTTTTTTTTTTTTTTTTTTTTTCTTTTCTTTTCTTTTCCTTTCTATCTCCTGGTTATCTCTGCATTGAAATGGACAAAGCCCGGTGACTTTAGGAGCAGATTGGGATGTATGACCTGGAGCTTCATTTCTCTTTGAAAACCTGCTTTACTTCCTAGCCAGAGGCCTCAGGGCCTTACTCTCACTAAGGCTTCCAGACTTCTAAAAAGAGTCTTTATTTTACCTAGTTCTTTCCTGCTGATCCTGTTGGTTAGGTTGAGGAGGCTGTGCTCATTCAGTAGTATTATATATTCCAACGAGCTCTAGTCTGAATCACTCCTGGGTCAAAATACTCTAAGGAGTCTGGGTTTCTGCCTTTTTCATCCCTGGAAAGGACAGAGGCGGTCAGATCGTCCAATTATAACCTTGCGTGTACAGCTAGTCTGAGTGATTGCATAAGCTCCCTGCCTCCTTAGAAGAACAAAGGACCTTTGTGAGGCAGGTGAGCCTGGTAGGTGAGTCCACCAGAATGGAGCCCCCACGGATGCTAAGGGTTCTCCACCTCCTGGACTGTGGAGAGAAGGTCACTACAATCCAGACAATAGCCCATCCTCTTACATCAGGAACAGAATGTATCTGGGCTCAAGGACCTGATTTTTATGTGATGTCAGTGTCCTGCCTGGACAAGTATGTTTTTCAGGAGACCAAGGTTTGTAGCCTTTATAAATCCACACCAACCAGGCCTTTGGGAGCAAGGTGATTTGAAGCCTTAAGGGTTGTGGACTTGTTTTGAGGCAAAAAGTCAATTTTCTTCCTTTAAAAAAATGATAGAGTTAGTTACAAACAGCACAAGTTGGAAAGTTTGGGCTACCCTGGTCTTTTAAAAGTGGAAAATGTAATTATGCATTATGATTGGTAGATAGAGAAAAACAAATTAGAAATTTCTTGGACTGAAAAGAATTTTGAAAAAAAGAAGAGGCAACTATCATGTATTAGTAATGTTTGGTAACAGTAACTAGCATTTAGTGAGCATATGCTACATACCCAGTGCGGTGATACGAAAACCTTCAGGTGCATGGAGCACCTGGGTGGCTGAGTAGGTTAAGTGTCCAACTTTGGCTGAGGTCATGATCTCACGGTTTGTGAGTTCAAGCCCTGCATCGGGCTCTGTGCTGACAGCTCAGAGCATGGAGCCTACCTTGGATTCTATCTCTTTCGGAAGGAAGGAAGGAAGGAAGGAAGGAAGGAAGGAAGGAAGGAAGGAAAAGAAAGAAAGGAGGGAGGAAGAAAGGAAAGAAGGAAGGAAGGAAGGAAGAAAGAAAGAAAGAAAGAAAGAAAGAAAAAGAAAAAAAAAGAAAAGAAAGAAAGAAAGAAAAGAAAAAAGGAAAAAGAAAGGAGGGAGGGAGGAAAGAGGAAAGAAAGAAAGAAGGAAAAAGAAAGAAAGAGAAAAACGAAAAGAAAAGAAAACTTTAGGTGCATGACCTGAGAGAATCTGACAGCATCCGGAAGAGGTGGGTACCCTAAGTGACCCCTTGTCTCCTCAGTGAGAAAACCAGAACACAGAAGAATCAAGGAGACTGCCCAAGGTCACATCACAAAGCCAAAAAGGGCAGAGCAGGGATTTGGAGGCAGCCAATCGGACTCCAGAATCCACTCCGTTATTCACTCCACCAGCCAAGCACTAGGCAGCACATTTTCTTCACATTCCATAGCCCATCAAGGGATGGATGGGACGGTGCCAGAATTATAGATGAGGAAACAGAAGCGCAGATGTTAAGTAACTTGCCCCAAGGCCATACAACTGATAAACGGAGGAGTATAAATGCAAGTAGAGGTCTGGCAGATTCCTAAACCCACATCGTGTGACTTCCCCTTCAGAAGTAGTTTATTTTACCTAAATGGCATTCCCTGCTATTAATCATGATGTTATAGCAGACAAATGCGTTAATAATCTTTGTCCCTGTAATTCTCCATTTAGCTCAAAACTGCCTCAATTTACACACGCACGCAATCTCCCCTCACCCCCTCTTCCCATTCCCCCAAACACCCCCTGTACCCCCAGGGTATCCAGTGGCCCCGCCAAGTGAAAAGGGCCTCAACCCATTTGGCAAGCTGACTAAGGAAGCCTGGATCTCCCAGAGAAACTTGCTACAAGGAAATCGCTAATTATAACCCAAATTGTATTTGACTTATGCATCTCTGCTTCACGTTGTAACACTGTAATTTAAAGAGATTGTTCCTGGCCTTTTTTTAGGGGAAGAAATTAACTACCATTTTTTTTTTTTTTTTTTTTTTTACTAAGAAAAGCAGTGGTAACCGTGTTACAGGAATGACAGGAGGTGGGTCCCATCCCCTCCTCCCCTCTACCCATCTTGTCTTGCAAGTGGGGGCTGGGTTAGCAATTATGCAAGGACTTGCCGGAGGTTCCAGGAACTGTCTCTGAGTGACACCCATCTGGTGGCTTCACCAAAGGGAGAGAGAACACGAAGGTGGGCAGGCTTGGAAAGAAGAGTCTCCTTGACTCTAGGAGTGATGGTTTGGAGGCGGAAGGGAAGCAAGGACATTAGTCCTTGGATTTGGGGGCCGTCTCCTGTTTTTAGCCACTGACGTACTTGACAAAGACTAGAGGGGACCTGGTCAGGGGTTGAAAAGGGGAGTTGGAAGCATTGCCTGGATTTCAGAGCCTTGGCTGTCTCTCTTCCTGGTCCAACTATCCATGGGACCCAGAGCCCCTCACCAGGACCCCATTTTCCCTCTTCTCTCCTCCTTACTCCAGGCCTTTAGTATCAGCGTTAAGCCGGGACACAATTTGGCAAACTATCATCAATGGGTCCATACCGGCCCACTGTCTGTTTTTGTCAATAAAGTTTTATTGGAACATAGCCACACTGATTCATTCATGTATTGTCTATGCTGCTTTGCTTTTGCAGAGCCGAGTGATTGCAACAGATGTATAACCCACTGAGCTGAAACAATGCTTTCTGTTTGGCCCTCCACAGAAAAGGTTTGCTGATTCCTCACCTAGGCCGAAGTTTGCATATTGCTGGCCTGCTGGCTTTATTTAGACCTCAGGCCTGTTTTGTTGGGTTCACAAATGGAATGAACTGGCTACATGTTCATTGGGAGATTTCGCAGTATAATCTGGCTTGGATTAAAAACTGGAAAAGTTTACCGGGAGGACACAGCAGTGGTGTGCTAGTGTTGAGGATGCGGCTGTCCCTCAAGGCTGTCTGCCATAGTGGCCACCTACAGTGTTTTACTAAGCTGACCCGGCCTTGTACGTGTTCGAGTTTGGCTACGTCATCTGGGTCTTCTGGACTATTTTTTAATAAAATATTTCCAGTTTCTCCCCTAACCAGTGAATTACATTTCTTTTATTCTTTCTCCTTCATCATACTGGCCTTCCCTGCGGAACTCTGACCAGAAAATAAATGTCAGTGTAATTGCCAGAATTTAGTGAATGCCAGAGTTATATCAGAAATGTAGCGTCCCTTCCTACCCCCTAATACATCCGTATTCACACACACACACACACACACACACAGCCCCTGTTTTCTCAAGAAACTTTGGGAATCAAAGCCTATATCACTGTTTTCTTTGATTTAAATCCAAGATGGGGGGCGCCTGGGTGGCGCAGTCGGTTAAGCGTCCGACTTCAGCCAGGTCACAATCTCGCGGTCCGTGAGTTCGAGCCCCGCGTCAGGCTCTGGGCTGATGGCTCGGAGCCTGGAGCCTGTTTCCGATTCTGTGTCTCCCTCTCTCTCTGCCCCTCCCCCGTTCATGCTCTGTCTCTCTCTGTCCCAAAAATAAATTAAAAAACGTTGAAAAAAAAATTTTTTTAAAATAAAAAATAAAAAAAAATAAATCCAAGATGGATTACTAAGTGTTATATTCTTCTGAGGTCACGGAATGAATGTCACAATTGTTATTATTAACAGAGTAGATATTTATGGTGTCGGCCAACGTTATTCAGGTTTTATGTTTATTAATTCTAAACCAGCCGAGTGGCTGGTAGGCTTAGCCCCATTTCGTCAATAAGGAAAACCGAGTCCCAGAGAGGTTATGTAAACAGCCTTAGGGCATACCATCAGAAAGTGATGGGCTTGGAACTCACACTCAGTCCTGGCTAATGCAAAGGCACTGCTCTGTCTGATATACCATGGCACTCTTTAAAGCGTGTGGGCACCTCCAGTGGAACCAACCCTTGACTGAAGTAGACAACCGATGCCCAGCTCCGGAGCCAACAAGTACAATGTACTAAGCTCCAGGGTCAATTTTTCTGTAGCAAGAACAATTGATCCCAAGAAGGGCCTCTGAAGGCTTGACTAGAGGCACTGAAGGTCAGTTTTTGGTAAATAGTCATTGAAGAATCTTCCATTATTCTCAACGAATCTGCAGAGAATATCTTTTCCCACTAGCCTTTGCAAGCTCAGCAGGGGGAGACACTGGGGAGTAGGGAACCCCATGTTTTCTTTTGAAAACAAGGCCTCCTAGGGTAGGAGAATACCAAGGCAGAGGGAAATCCCGGTGAACAGGGTCTAGGCTTTGTCCCACAGCTGAAGGCCAGCACAGAGCCCTACCTGTGTTGCCCAGGCATCTCAGCCTACCCTGAGACGAGCATGTGGCTCCAGGAAGCCCTATGATTTTGTACCAGCAGTTTGGTCTACAGGCTCTCTGAGGATGCACAGTGGTCTGACATTGGGGCTGAGCCCTTGATAATGACACTGTAGACACGAGGTAATTACAGATCTGTTACTTCCCAAGTCAAGCTAAGTGGACCTCTGATTATTATTCTGCATATAATAGGAGCATAACTAACACTGAAGGGAAATTGTACTTCTCTCTTTTATTAACCACTTTTATATTCCCTTGTGCACGGCTATGATGCTATGAAATCTCTTTAAATGTGATATTACTCAATATAATACAATAATAATGCACACACCGTAATGTATTGGATTACTTTGCAAACAGCCCTTCTGAAATTGAATTTCCCATCATTTCCCTGGGCCAGCTCAGGGCTGCTGGGCTCACAGGCCCTTTCTGTGCTTGGGAGCCTGGGGTCTACCTTCACAGTCAGTTAGGTTTTCATAGATGTAAGCAATTGGTCCCCATCATCTTTATTCATGGTGAGGATGTTGGCGAGCCATGTTCCCTGGCACCTCGCGGTATATCACAGCTCAGAAATGTGCACAATTTCTGGAACCTCAGCATAGTTTGCAAATGACCCGGGTTCAATGACATCAGAAGGGAGCTAAGCCAGATGGAAGGGGTGCCTTCCATGCTGGAATTAAATTCTGGAAGTATTTACAAATCGCCTTTGCTGAAGTTTCTGTGAGATCTTCACCCTTATTCCCAACTTCTGTTCATCTGTAAAAACTTTCATGACACCATCTCAAAGCTGCTGTTGGTGTGCCCTTTACCTCCTGCACGTGCCTTGAGACTTTACCCCTTTGACACCCAAAAATAATGTTTATTGAACTCATACAGTGTATCGAAATATGCATTAATCTATTAAGTGACATCCAACAATTTTATAAAAACTTAAATCTTTATGTTTGCCGTAAAGCTATGAAGTCTCAGAGGATGCCACTGTGCCTTAGTTGTCTTTTTTATTCTTTGTGCCAAGCACAGTGCCTGGAATAAGGAAGATACTCAAGAATTGTGTGTCATTATTCATGCATGGAAATGTCTTGGGTTCCTGCTATATGAGAGGCATAGAGTCAGGCCGTGGAGGTACAAGAGTAAATGCCAGACATGGGTTCTCCTTCAGGAAGTGACAGCCCAGTGCAAAACATAGAATATGAACAAACAAAAAACACCTGCATAATTAAATAATCACATTTGTGGAAAATACCATAAAGGAAAGGTACAGATGTTATGCGTGGGTGCACACTTCTTCCCAACATGACAGGGATACCATGTTAGTAGCTGACGTGGCCATAGTGAGAGTATTTATACCATGGAAATTGGCAATGACACAAACCAGGGCTTTTGTGGTCTTGTCATCTGTGAAGCTGGTTGGTAACCACCACACCCTTGGCAGAAACTTGGCATATTCAAATGAAGGAATGTCAGTGTAGCTGGGTTGAGGGGCAGGGAGAAGGTGGCCCAAATGAAGATGAAGAAGTGGTCAGCAAACATTCTTACGGGACTTTGTAAGCCAAATTGAGGGTTCACATTTTCATCCTTTTCACAGTGGGAGGCCACTGGAAGATCTTAAGAGAATGGCATGATTAGGTTTTGATTTTAGGGGTGACCTGACTGTAGTGTGGAACATGGATTAGAGCAACACAGTAATGGGATGGGGTAACTGGGGGAATGGCAGAGAGTAGTCAGTGAGCTACTGCAATGGTCTGGACAGGACAGGACGGCATGCACTCGTGTGGTCTGGGCAGTGAGTTGGCTGTAGGATGTAAGAAAACGGATAGGATCCAGGATGACTTCAAGTTTGGGCCTCAATAAATGCAGCTCTTATAAAGCTGAATCTTGATGGAAATGAGGATTGTTTTCCAAAGAGTAGAAGGAGTTGAGATCAAAGTGTGTGTGTGTGTGGGGGGGGTACTTGTGAGACACCTAGATACAAATAAGCGTCTGTTTATCTTTAAAATGGACAGACTAATGCCTATCTCACATGGTAGCTGGGATTCTTAAATGGATTGATTTATAAGGAATCATTTGGCATGTAGGAAACAAGCAATAAAATGTAGTTGAATCTGAATTTCTGACACATTTAATAGGTGCCCTTTTGAAAATTGAACAGCCAGACTGGAATTAATTAATAATGTTTTAGGTTTAGTCTGAAACACGGAGTTTTCTATAATTGAGTCACATTGTATAGTGCCATTGGGAGAAAAAAATGTTTAGGCTAAATGTCCTTTGTTCTAATTCCAGTTTGGGCATTCATCTACGCAAATCACTCAGTGCAGGGCTCACATCACCAGTATGGTGTCACACTACCTTGATTCAAGTCCTACATCCACCACGTCTTAACAAGTTAAGCAAGTTGCTTAATCTCCTTGAGCCTCAGCTTTTCAAACTGTAATTGTCTTAACTGACAGGGCTTTTGTGAACACCAAGTGGTTATTTCAGGCAAAGCTTTATGACTATGCCTGGCATATAATTGGCACTCGGTCAATGGGGGCCATGATTAGGAATCACTTTGAGTCCGGGTTTTGCATCTTTCAAAAGGACACAATAATTATCTATGACCTGACCAACTCATGGGGTTGGAGTAACTATCAAATTACCAAAGAATCTGCCACAGCTCTTTTTTTTTTTAATGCTTATTTATTTTAGAGAGAGAGAGACAGAACATGAGCAGGGGAGGGGCAGAGAGAAAGGGAGACAAAGAATCCTTAGTAGGCTCCAGGCTGTGAGCTTTAGCACAGAGCCCTACGCAGGGCTCCCACCCACAAACCGTGAGATTGTGACCTGAGCCAAAGTCAGACGCTTAACCAACTGAGCCACCCAGATACCACTACCACAGCTCTTTGTAATATCCAGTGTGCATACTTGTAAACTTATGTTACTAGTTCAAAGCGCTATAGTCTTTTACAACGTAGCCCTCAGAATGGCCATCAAGTATAGATGTAATGATGCTCTCTTTACAGATGAGGAAATTGAGGTTTGGAGAGTGGACATGACTTGATGTCTTTCCCAAGGTCACCTCACTAGTATGTGGTATGTCTGAACCCACAACTTCTCCTGATACCTTCTCTAAGGGGCTAGAAGAATGGAGAGATCACTGGGTTTGGGGTAGGGAAGTAAGGAAAGATCTACCTGGTTCTTTGAGGTCCATCTGCCCTGACCTTGCCAAAGGAAGTAAGAATCAGGAGATACTGGCTTCTGACATGACTTCCCCCAGACCCTTACCTTTGTACCCACTTCAAGAGTGATGCTTGGGATTAAAAGAGACAGTGAGAGACTAGCCAGACCTCCCAGTGCAGATTTCCACTTGGACGCAGACTAGATCGTTTGGAAACTAAATTGTACATTGGAAAACAGTTCTGGATAAATTAATTTCTGTGATACATAATGCATAAGGGGAAATCCATGGTATTTTTAAACAATGGAAATGAGAGAATCTGCCTTTTGGGCATTGATCCCAATTACATTTAGTCCAGAAAACATTTATCAACACCTACTGTGTGCCAGTTCCTTGCTGGGAAACAGAGATGAGTCAGACATTGTCTGTGCCCAGGAAGGGTGAGAAATCAGTGGAGGCACCCACTAAGCCATCAGCCCTGGGTTCGACCTTGAGATTGGAAAACAAGGAGAGTCATGAGTACTTACGCCTGTCTCTTCTTGAAAGCATAATAAGGCAGATCAATAATGAAACGTCTGTGAGATACTTTACAGAAGGGACCTCCTATAGCCTTCCCAGCATCCGTGTTAGGCTGGCAAGAATGTTTCCATTCTGCAGATTAAAAAAATTGAGGCTCAGGGAAGCCTTATAACTTGCCCCAAGACCCTGGTGCCCCATGTTGCCAAGGCTGGACTCCTACCAAACACTACCTACCCTGAAGCCCCTCTATACAGCCTCTTCTGTGTCTCTGAGGGACCTTCATTTTTGCAAACTCTGGTTAATTCCATGAGTTGACTGGCTGCGTCTCTCACAGGCTCAGATGAGAGATACTTTAGATCCCACCTTTGCCCGAAGCACAGGGTGTTTCCCTTAGAAGAAGCCCCCCACCTGGAAATCCAAGGCTCCAACAGTTCACGGAAGCCCCTTTCCACCCCGACTGCTGTGCACACCCTGAGCAGAAAGATAATTCACCCTAATTATCCAAAACCCATATTTAAGGACAAGTACAAAGAACTCTAACTGAGGTTCAAAAATAAACGATTCAGCAAAACTGCACGAGGTAAATTCCCTCAGAAAGGAGAGTTTATCGCTGACGGTTCTAAAAGGGAGCCTTTACCCTTTTGTTGGCTGCAGATTCAAGTTAAAGGTACAGGCCCGCCTATTCTCGGTGGCACCTTTCCCTTTATGCCAGTGTAGCTCCAGAAGGAGCCCTGCTGATGGCAGGATCCCCCCTCTCACTGTCCCACTGTCCTGTCTCAGGTACTACTGTCTTAACATAGGGTTGGGGTTTGTCCTTTAATCCATTTCTGACATAGAGGTTTAGCGAATTATTCTCCCGAATGTTCGAAAGGGCTGGTCCATCAGAGTGGGGAGCATGCAGGCTGTACTTCTCACTAACCACGTGGGCCTCAAACCTGACGCTTTCTCTGAGCCTCAGTTTCCCTGTCCGGCAAATGGTCTTGTCAATGGCCATGAGGATTCAGTGGAATAACAGGAGTGATTCGGGGAGCTTAAGAAATCTCCTAGGTCATTCCTAGAGTAGGTGCTTGGAAAGGTGTCTCAGATGAACAGTGTTTGATTTCCCACCCACACCCATGTGTGATCCCTAAGGGACAGTGTGGCTGGCTGCTTGAGGTCAGAGAGCTGGGCCTGGCGAGTGTCGGAGGGTCTTCCCTCTCTCGGGACCTGAGCTGGAGAGGAGTATGGGCACTGGGGACCCTCCCAAGGATGCCCCTCAGCCACCTAGAGCATCAGTTCCTTGTTAGACATGGTAGATGGGATTTTGATGATTGGAAACGTAAGAAAGACTGGAACCCAGAACATTCTGAATCTACTCTGTCACCCCCTCTACCCTGTGAGGACCCAGGCCGGAGAGAGGTATGCTGGGAAGACGGCCCACAGGAGAGACCAAACAGTCCTTTCAAAATGTCTAGGCAAGCAACAAATGTCCTCTGATGCAGGGACATGTGACAGACTTGGACAATGTAACTTGTCTGCCCCAAGGCATAAGCCAAACATGTAATTCTTTCCTAGATTTTCCCCTCATCTCCCACCCTGGATTGCCTAGCTCTGAAGGTCACATCCCCAATGATTTCAAGCACAGAGAAGGTAGAACTGGGTAAAGGGGACAAAACAAAAGAAAAACAGACACAGGAAGAAAAGGAAGGCATGGAGGGGGAGGAAGAGGTAGAGAGAGAGAGACAGAGACTGGGCTGACTCCATATTTTTTTTCTTTAAAAAATAGATGATCTAGATCTAAATCTAAATCTAGAGATAGATAGAGATATATAAAGGCAGCAGGGAATCTAAGTGACATCCTCAGTGACATCTGAGGCTCAATGAACTTGCTCACTCTAGATGGAGTCCCAGTGAATGTTCCAGGTTCTGAACGATCATGTTGGCAGTTGCCCTAACTCAGTAAAAGGGGTGAGCATAGGCAGATCAAGCAGAGAGCCCTCCCACATCCATTCTGCTGGGTGCTGTACCAGCTATGCCTTCCAGTCACCCAGGGGTGAGGTTAAAGAGGCACAGCCCCTGAGCTACTGGGTTTGTGCCTTGGGACACAGGTGGGAGGCCAGCAGGAATCCGGTGTTAACACATCCCATGGTGAGGCTTAACACAGCCGACCAGACACTTACCTTCACGCAAGCCTTTGCAAGCCAGTTCAGCGGCCCACTCACTGCTCACTTAGACTGCAGAGTATCAAACTCTGGGAGGCATTGGGATCTGCTGGAAAGTATGATGTATCTTATAGGCCTGTTCCTGATACAATAATGATGGCAGCAGCTGCCATTGCCAAGGACCCATCCGATGCCACTGTGCCTTTATCACGTGACCCCAAGAACCCCTTGACAGAGCTGTCTTTACCTTTTTCAGAGAAGACAGGTGAATCTGGGAGGGTTGAATGGTCTGTGTGCCCCCAGGAATGCAGCCGGTCGAGTATAGCCTTATGCACATCGAAATGGAGAACCATCTCTGGAGGGTTTCTCAACACCTGTAATTTTCGGGGTACCTAATAGTTGCCGCGCAGGATCTGTGTGTCCCACATTCTTTATTTCCTTCTGCCTTCTTGGTGATTCTGTGAAGCGGGAGAGAAACTCTTCATTCTGTGGAGGAGGAAAACGAGAACAGGAGAGTCCGAGCTGAACCCAAGTTGACTCCTAAGACAAGGGCTGTGTGTTTCTCATCTCTGTCCTTGGGCGGGGGTGAAAGCCGCCTGATCAGGATTGCTGTAGGGGAGAATGACAAAGGGGAGCAAGGCCTGGGGGCAGACCAACACGTGTCCACACACTTGGTAGCTGTGTAGTCTGTTGTGTCAAATGGACCCAACTTGATGGCCTGGGTTACATAGTGCCCCTCCCCCGAAAAATTCATGTCTACCTGTGACCTCCGAAGGCAACCTTGTTGGAAATAGTTTTTGCAGATATAATTGTGGAAGTTAAACGAGGGTCATACTGGGCTAGGGTGCACACTAACTCCAATGGCTGGCAGCTCTAGGGGAAGGCCAGGTGAGACACAGAGAGAGGAAGACCAAACAAGCACAGAGGCAGAGGTTGGGGTGATGCATGTACAATGCAGAGAAGGCCAGGGCACCCCAGGGCCATCAGACAGGAAGAGGCAAGGGCGGACTGTCCTCTAGTACCTTCGGACGGAGCGTGGCTCAGCCAACACCTTGATTGTGGATGTCTGGCCTCCAGAACTGTGAAAGTATAGATTTATATTGTTTCAAGCACTGAATTTGTGGTAATTGGTCACGGCAGCCCCAGAAAACTAATACAGCCAAGGTATTTGTTTGTTGAATTTGTTTGCTTTATGGCACTTACCACAACTGGCGATCATTTTCTTTGTTAGGTTGCTTATGTGGGCCTGTCAGCCACAAAGCAGCTCCATGCTGTGTTTAGTTCATCACCCCCGTGTCCCCAGAACTTTGCTCAAAGTAGCTGCTCAGGGAAAGTGTGCTGAATGAATGAATGAATGAATGAGTGAGTGAATGAGTGAGTGAAATGGGCTGTTGTGAGGCTGAAGCAAGGTAATATCTTGAGATTGCATCAAACAGTGTTTGGGCAAGAGCAGGCATGAAAAATAAAGGTTGTTCTGATTATCATTCCAGGCAGGAATTACATTTTTCTTAGGGCCCCTCTGAATTGCAGAGAGCCAACGGGAACTGGAGTAGTTACCTGGACGGAGAGAACACAGTTAAAGGAAAGGCCGTTTCTGCCAACATTGACAGGATGGGAGCCCCCCGCCCCTTTCTTGAAACTGCAGTTCCCTTTGAGGAAAGGAGCCCACCAGTGAGAAGGGCAGGGTCCAGGGGGGGGGGGGGGGGCGGGGGAGGCAGGGTTTTGCGGCCCCCTGACCCCCTGGCTCGAGGCCAGGCCTCCACCTTCCCACTCTGCAGGAGGCTTTGATCTCATCTCCCTGCCCAACAGACACACATTAGTCGATAATTCCGGGAGACATCAAAACCCCAGCACGAGCCCTTCCTCTGCCTGCAACCTCCAGAAGTTGCAAGCCCTGCTAATGGGCCCCGGACAGGTCTGTTCTGTTTCCCAGGGCCTGGGGTACTCTGTCTCCACTCTCTGTCTGCCTCTGACCCAGTGCGTTTACAGTTAAGCCAAGTAGCCCAAATGGAAGAGATGACCTTCACAGCGACTTGATTTACCTGTGGCTGCTGTATTGTTCTTGGCCTTCGTTTCCAGGTGGTGGCACACAGTGGGGCGGAAAGACCACGGGCTCAGGAGCTTGAAGACTTGGTACACGGTCCCACCTCTGCATTTTGAGGCTCTGTGACCATCAGCAAGGCATACACATCCCCTGAGTCTCTGTCTCTGCCTCTGGGAGAAGAATCAGAAATATGAGTCCCCTGCACTGCCCGACAGAACTGTTTTGAGGCTCACGGGAGAAATCAGATGTGAGCATGCTTTAGAAATCAGGAAGTGTCATAAAAATAGAAGCAATTATTACCATTATCCCATGACTCTGAGCTCATCAAAAAAAAAAAAAAATTCATTACTGACCCTGTGTTACACACTGCCGATGGAGAGACAAACAAAACTCTATCCCTTATGACTTTCCTAAACTATGCAAATAAGTCCTATTCATTACAGAAAAGAGAGAAAACCCAAAAAAGCAAATAATAATCATCACCACAGTTGCCACCATCACTGCATTGACCACCTGGTTGTTTATCCTCTTTGGACTGTTGCAGCGTCTTACAAAATTTTTTAATGTCTTTTTTTTTTATTGCTTATTTTTGAAAGAGAGAGACAGAGCATGAGCGGGGGAGGGGCAGAGAGAGAGGGAGACACAGAATCGGAAGCAGGCTCCAGGCTCCGAGCTGTCAGCACAGAGCCCGACGTGGGGCTCGAACTCAGGAACAGTGAGATCACGACCTGAGCCGAAGTTGGACACGTAACTGACTGAGCTACCCAGGCACCCCCAATTTTTTTAAATAAATAAAAATACAAAGATGATATATGTCATCCTGTTTTGTGACTTGATCTATAATGGAAAATATCATCTATATCTTTCCAAGTCATTTAATTTATTCTGACGTTTCCCCCCTCTGGTGGCTTCTTTGTGTTTTGTGGCCGGCATTGTTTGGATTGGACTGAGTGTATGTGGCCAGTCCCTTGTCGTTGGATACGTAGGTTGTTGATTTAGCCAGTCCCTTGTCGTTGCACACGTAGGTTGTTTCCCATTTTTCACTGCAGCAAATATCACTGTAATGAATTTCCTCTCGCCCACATCTTTGCACACTTCCCCGATTGTTTCTGTAGAATAAATTCCCAGAAGTAGAACTGCTGGGTCAAAGAGTAAAAATGCACATTTTTAAAGGCTTTTGATAGTCAGATAAAACTAAAAAATCACCCTCCAGAAAGATTATACCAATTTAAACTCCCAACAAGACTGCACGGGAGTGCCCTGTTTCCCGAACTCTCGCCAGAGCCGAGCATTATCTCAGAGTGATTTAAAATGCCTGAAGAAAGGAATGATAACGGTTTCTACCCAGCACTAGCTAAAACACGAGCACTGCATATTGGCTTTCAGCTTGATAAATACTTTCTTATAAGGTCATAAATATCAGCGGAACCAAAGGTTAATGTAGTGTGCAATGCTGTAAAATTCAGCAGGCAACCTGCTAGATCATTATGATGCATTAGCACCTTTCAGTATGAAGTGGGATGGCTTACAAAGTCTGTTTATAAGTGGCCACTAACTCAACAAGTGCGTAATTGTGTCAGGTGGCCCCACTGCTCCTGCAAACATAATTTATTAAGTGCACACCTTGCCTTCCATTATATGCCAAGACTGAGAAACAGAGGAGGAAGGAGGTGGGGGAGGAGAGGAAAGAAGGAAAGAAAAGGATTCATGAATCTATGTATTTCTTCCCTTTCGCAAGCCAGAGATCCTTAAAAGACCAACATAATTTATTGCAGAAAAAATAAAGCAAATAATCCCTTTCATATATTAGCAGTGAACTTACCACATGGCTGGCAGCATTAGAATCAGAATCAAGGCAGGCATGAAAATAGCTGTACCATTAGGAAGCATGTGCTTCTAGAAATTAGACTTTTAAATTATTTAGTTTGTGTTTTGAAGTTTGCGATTCAGATACCTCACGTGTTCTGTTTTTTATGCAGGTGGAAACAGGTTTCATGGTTGTTTGCTATTGTTCTTGGGTTGGCTGGTAAGAAGTTGAAACAGTTACAGTGATTAATGAACAGGAAGGTTGTGTGTATTTTAAGGCAGAAGAGTAATCTGTCCTGGGAGGAGACAAAACAGGATGGATGGTATCAGTAGCCACGTGCCTGTTTGGTTTTGCTTCTTTAGTGACGGACCAAATCCCAGGCGTCAGGGACAGACTTGACTAAGCCCGTCTTAGCGTTGACTCAGGAGTGGCGCCTTGACTCGTTTGGAATTGTGTAAGAGAACTTACTCTGTACGATGGAAATAAGCGGGACTATTCACCATGCAAAATATTCCGAACAAACCAAATTGTTCTCTACCTTCTCCCCCTCCCAGCCACCCATCTCTTCCCCCCTACACACACACACACACACACACACACACTTAGTTTTTTTCAAACAGCCTTTAAATCTGGTGCTGAACATTGGGAATAGAGAGGCGAGTGAAGCACAGCCCACAGCCTCCAAAGCCTTATCCCAGTCTCATGGCGTAGAGCATTGCCACGGCAGACACGTTCACCGGGGCAGTGAGCAGGGTGCTCACAGTGGGAGCTCATGGTAAGGCACCAGGGACTCCTCTCCAGCCATAGTTGCTGCTTCCGCTCATCCCTGTTTCCCACGTCTGATGCATCACAAGGCGAGCGGACTCGTTGCTCCCGCATGTGCCGCCACCATGTTCGTCTCGATGGTGAGTCATCAGCCCGGCGGCATACTGGCAGAAAGCAGAGAGGCCATCCAGGCATGATGGCACTTTTGGGCCACACTGTTAACTAGAAACCCACTTAATTCTGCGTTAATGATTAATGAAGTATTTACTATCAACAACCCACGTTTATGGGTTCTGGAAGTATGTCAAATGAGACCAAGAAGCTGCTGCCATCACAGAGCTTACATTCCAGGAGGCTGAACAAACGCATCAAAGTACTTGCTAGTTTTGCAGGTGACACGAGAGAAACACACAAGAGCCATGCTGCATCATGTGGGGTGGGCAGGGAGAATGCTCTGAGGAGGTGATATTTAAGCTGATGACTAAGGATGAGAAGGATCCAGTTATGGCAAACAGCGGAAGGAAGAGGTGCCAGGGAGGGGAGCCCACGTATGCAAAGGCCTTGAGGTGGGAAAGCCCCTGATGGTTTTGGGAGAATGAAAGCAGAGAGCTGAGGCTGTAAGACGTTCTAGAAATGAAATTGTAAAGGCACGTCCTTGCTAGCCAAGCCAGGAGTTCAGATTTAATTCCAAGAGCAAGAGGAAGCTCCATGAGAGTTCTGAAGCAATCAGGGTACTGCTTTCTTGGGTGGACCCCTCCAGAGTTTGTGTTTGTTTTCTTTCTTTCTCTCTCTCTCTCTTTCTTTCTTTCTTTCTTTCTTTCTTTCTTTCTTTCTTTCTTTCTTTCTTTTTCTTCTTTCCTTCCTTCCTTTCTTTTTTTCTCTTTCTTTTCTTTCTTTCTTTCTTTCTTTCTTTTTCTTCCTTCCTTCCTTCTTCTTTCCTTTCTTTTTGGTTGTTCTAGAGACTACCCTTAAGTGTCAGGGTAAACAAGTGATTTCTAGGACTCCCCCATCCATGAAGGTTAATTTGGCGACACAAATATCTGCTCCCAGGCTAGGGAGATGGCTCTCGTGATGCCCAGAGGGTGGGCTTTATGATCTGAGAGCACTTGGAATGTTTGCAGCGGCAAAGCCACGTCGTCCCATCGAATGTCTCTTTCATTTTTAATGAGGAGCCTGGAGGCACTGTATAAATAAAACGGCCGAATTATTAAATTATCACTCTACAGGGCATCTTATATTAGTCCTAATTAAATGATGCTTTTCATATTAACAAACAGTGCTCAAAAAAGGATTCCAATTTTTAATCCTGACCTAACAGAAGTAGGAAGCCCTAGAAATTTCTAGAACATGCACAATGCCCCCGGACTCACTGGAGGGCACAGATGGTGAGTTTTCAGATGTCATTCTGCATTTGAACATTCCCGGTAACCACAGTGACTGTCCCCTTCACCCAGACGCAGACATCCACATTCATCCACACAAAAAAATACTTCCAGGATTTCCACCCCCTTAACCCTTGTGGGGTAACAGGGGCTAGACTTAAATTCCCACCTCAACCAACTGAAAAAAGTGCTCCACAGATAAGGAGCAATGAATTTAGGTTTTGGACTGCAAGGAGCACCAAGAAAAGGGAGAAAAATGAGATGAGCCCAATAGTGGCCCCAGACCACTACATGCAGAGGGTTTCCAAGTCCTGAGGCAAGTATGGGGAACCCAGATAAGGACTATTTAGGGTACCAGATACTAGATTCTGGGGACACAGTGGCGACTGACACCAGCAAGACCTCCAACCTGCTGAGCTTACATCATATGGGGGGAGACAGTCGATAAGTAACTACATACATGGGGTAATTTCAGCTAGGTCAATGGGGTGTTTGAAGACACTGGCAAGAGCCAGTTGTGAGCATTGCTTTCCCATCAGTGTTTTCTGTGACATCATGTCTATGGCTTGAAATCAGCCACGGTGAGAGTATTTGCACCACAAAGTTGGCAAGGCTTGTGTATTATTGTTGCTTTGGAGAGTTTACTTACCAACTTACTCTTCAGACAATGTGGTCAGGGAAGGCTTTGTAAGGGAGAACCGTTTCTGTTGAGACATGAGGATGAAGAGCCATTCATTCATCCCCCTTGAGGGAATGTTTCAGCGGAGGAAATAGCATGTGCAAAGGCCCTGTGCCTCCATATTCCATTCTTCCACCCTCTCTGATGTTCGGGGCAGAAGTGTCTCCCTTCCCTACAATCCCTTGATGAGATTTCATCCACTTCTGTATATTAACCATATAATCTTCCCTCCCCTTTTCACTCCCATGTCAGCACAGTAGAGAAATATGTTTATGGTGTTATTATGGCTTGATCCTTATGCTCTATTTTCAGATCTTCTCCACTCTGAGTCTGTGCCTTTTTTTTTTCCATAGTGGAATTTTACTACTTATTCCCAAGAATGATTCTTTAGTCCCTTGTCTGTGAGAACATGATACTCTTTTACAGTTAGAGAAGATTTAAAAACAAAAACCAAAACAAGAATATTTCTTTAACATCTACAGGTGTAGGATTTAAGCATTGAAAGGTAGAAGATTTCAGAATACATTTTTCAGAAGCATTTTCTGAAGCCCCAGGGTGTCTTCAGAGAAGGTGCAGGGCTGGGATTCAGGGCATGGCCTTGGCAAGACCAATGGCCTGAGTAACCAGTTGGTCATTGTTAATTGATAACGATGCTTTTTTATGGCAAAATCTGAACTAAACCTCAACTCGATTCTTAATATGCACCGCAGAAGCAGAGAGGAGAAATCCATAGTTCATGACCCATAAGATTTATGTCTCGAGCATTTCCAAGGCCCCATCTCTTTGTTTTCTTTTGTGTTCATGTGACCTGTTCACCGCTCTCAAATATCCTCTGACATATGCCCTCTGTCCTCTCACTAAGCAAATGAGATATTTCAGTACAAGCAAGACCCTCCCCTCTTTCCTTCCTTGCTTGCTTCCTTGCTTGCTTCCTTCCTTTTTTGTTTCTGAATTTTCCAATGTCGACGATTTTGTAAATAACAGCTTTTGAATAACAACTAAATATGAAAGTTAGATTTACAGGCCCCCAGGCGATGCTGAACCCTGTTGGGAAGGAAGAAAAGGGTGGCAGGAGTCACTAATCCAGCGAAGATCTCCAAGTGGCCAGGACCTCGGGGTTAGGATGCATAGCTCATTTAGGAAGGTGCTGTTGCGAGTCTGCCTGGATGCAGCTGTGTCCTAAGCCCCAGCTGCAAGGACATTCTTACCGCAGAATGGAGGGAGCTTTCTCCGTCCACATGTTTGGACAACCACAACCCAGCTTTGGTGGACCCCTGAGCAAGGAGGCTGGTTCTAGAGGACAAGAAGAGACAAGGTTTCTCATAGATGGTGACCTCCATACTCCGTGGCAGTCCAAACCGTCCACCTGGGGGCTCTTCTGGAAGAGTCTGCTTCTGCTCAGAAGTCATCAGTGTATGCCAGGCTCTGCACCAGGCACTGGGGACAAAGAATAAAAGACCCAGACCCTATCCTTTCAGAGGTCACAGTTTAGTGATGGGCAAAGTGACAGATAGTTTTAATTCAACATGATATTTTGTAGGATAAGGCTAGAGAAGCAAAGCCACCAGCAAAGTGACCACACAGCATCAGCATACCAGGAACATCTAACCACCAACACTTATCTTCCAGGCACTGTACTAAATGCTTTCTGTGCATGATTTTCCCCCCTCGCAGCAAGCCTGGGTCTTATGTACTCTTCTGTAAAAGTCAATTTCACTGATTAGCAGCCTGAGCACAGAGAGGTTAGCTAATACACTCATGGTTGCACAGCAGGGATACAGAAAAAATCTGAACTAAGAAATTCCAGTTCTTGAGCTCAGCTTCTGAATTATGAGCTATTGGAACAGGTAGCCTGAGGAACACGTTTAGCCGGTCTGTGTCTCATCAGAAATAGAAGGGTGCTCACAGCATACCAGCTCTGGAGGTAAGCAGCTGATTTTGCATGTCAGTGAATTCGGACCAGGGATTCAGGCACCTTTAGACCCCACCCTTTTTAAGCCAAGCACCTAACATACACCTTAACGAGCCCCGATTTGGGACAATTTTTATGGTTGCAGAGTGCTTTTATTTTGTTTCATTTTCTTATGCAAAGCCAGAGGCCTGACATCAAACTGGTAATTTTGGCCACATTATCACCGTGTTCTAACCAGGCAAGCTTATTAGTTCAGACAATTAAGAAAATACAAGTGGAAAATACTTGGCTATTAGGGAGAAAGGAGTAACATAAATCCAAGATGTTGGGACAATTAGCATTTCCAGCAATAAAAATCAAGTGGAACACTAAGGAAATGAATATTATGCTTATTATTTAGCACTAACATAGCATTTTGTATTTATAAAATGCCTGATAATTGTTTTTGGCCATTTCTTTTGGTAAAACTCTGATAAAGGACATTTGCTATTCTCAGGGGTGGCGTAAGGGGGGTTTAAGTGAGAGCCCATTAAATTACAATTCAAGTAATCTTCCCGTCCTCTTCTTCTCAACTCAGATTTAAGTAGAGAAAGAAAACACCCAGAAATCCTACTAAAATGTAAGTCATTTTATCTCCCTCCTTTGTTAAAAGCCCTCTAGTGGCTCACCCATTTCTCTCAGAGTAGAAGCCAAAATCCTCCCATAAATGCAACTTGATATCCAAGATTGGATTCTGCAACAGAAAAAGGACATTAGTGGAAAAAACTGGGAAAATTTGAATAAACTCTGTAGTTAATAATACGTGAATGTTAACTCCTTAGTTTGGATGAATACACAGGGTTAGGTAGGATGTTAACTTTAGAGAAAGCTGGATGAGCTGGATTGGTATCTTTGCAACATCTCTGTAAATCTAAATATATTTCAAAAGTTATAAAGCTATTTTTTTAAAGCCAAAGTTCCTGCAGTAGGCTGGAAGGCCTTATTACATGACGCTTCGTTATACATCTGACATCATCTCCTATCTGCTTCCCTGTGATCACTCTGCACTGGACTCACTCTTCCTCATGTTTCTACCTCAGGACCTTTGCACAGTCTGTCCCTGTGTCTGGACTATTCTTGCCTGACCTGTCCTCATGGCTCAACAGTCTTTGTCAAATTTTGACTCAAATGTCACCTTCTCCAAAACCATTGACTAAAAATTTCAAACCTTCCCTAGCACCCCAATCCTCATATTCAATGCTTTGTCTCATAGTGCTTACATTTCAACATACTCTGCCATGTTCTATTTACTGTAGTATTGCTTATCACTTTCTCCCCCACTGGAAGATAAGCTCCTTGAGGAGGAATTTTTGTCTATTTTCTCCATTATCCGTTTCTAGCATCAAGAATTGTACCTAGCCCTTACACTTAGTGAATATTTGTTGAACCTAGCTATGAAATTCTGAACTAAAAGAAAAAATGTAACACTTGCTTATTGTTTTGCTTACTAGGGCACTATGCTAAGCACTTAAATATGTACTTCAATAGAATTTTCATGACATCCTACAAGTTAAGTATTATTGCTACTGCTTATGAAGCTCAGGTTTTTCCCAGGGTCACGAAGCTCTTCATCCAGATATCAGAGCCAGGATTCAAACCTGTCTCTCGATGCTGCTTCTGGTCCTGTTTCTCTGACCCTATCCTGTCTGTCAAAATGTCAGTTTCCCTCCTTTCATTAAAAACCATGGTACTTAAAGATCAGAAATAGCCTAACTCATGGAGTCAGTTGTTCGTATAATTCAGCCTTCTTTCTCAGGTGTAATATCACCCAGGATAAATATATGGGACATATTATTTCCCTCAAAGGTCACAGATAACTCTGGAATATTGTGAGCTTTTCATAAGTAATCTAATATGGAACTTTGACCTTCAATTTCTCCTTCATGAGCCTGATTTTGCTTTCAACTTCAACAATCTCTTGTGGATACAAAGTTTCATTCCTAAGAAGGAAAGGACACTGGTTTACAAACTCCAGGCCTTAGCTCTGGGACCTCTTCTCATATGTACTAGCTCTATGGGCCTCCTCTTGAGCTTTATTTTCCTCATCTGTAAAATGGCATATTTGCAGCACCAACTTCGTAGAAGTGTCATGAAGACAAGTGATTGGATGAACGTGAAGTAGTCTGTGCCGTCAATATATTTTATGTGTCTGCATTTTCTATTACTGTTTGCATATAGTTGTTTAGATGAAGAAGTTGAAATGGATATCAAGGTTTTTATTTGGTTTTTTCTTCCTAGAACCTTCTTAGCTTCAGATTACTAAGTTAGCATAATACCCATCAACTACTTCCATGAGTTCAAGGGATTTCTCTCAAATGTCTCTGTTACCAACACCTAAAAATCATCATCATCATCACCACCATCACCATCACCACCATGGTCGTCATCAAACACATGTTATTTACTAAACAATTACTAGGAGTCAGGCTCAAGGCTACATTCTAATAATATTATACTTCACTCTTGTTTACCATGAACCTGCAAAGCGAGGGTTGAAAACTCATTTTACAGATGTGGGAACTGAGGTTTCAGGGAGGTTAACTAATTTTCCCAGTATCACACAGAAGTCCTGAAACCAGGTCTGGAACCTAGGTATCCTTTAGTTTATAGTCTAACCCTTTGTCCACACCTGGCCCTACCTTCTTGCCAAGAAGAGTTTTAGAGCCACTGGCAAAATGACCAGAAGACAACATCACTTGTGGGGAGATGGCTTTTCTCAAGCTTTGTCAGCATTTTCTTAAACTGTGGCCCAGACCCTACTTTTATTCAAATAGCCTGGTATGGGCTTGTTACAGATGAATATTGCTGGCTCTAGCCAGTGATATGGTGGTAGTGGTGGTAACAACCTGCTTGGGGTTGAGGAGGTAGGACAGGAGGTGTTCAGGAGCCTGAGGTGAAGCATTTGCCGATTTCCATGGTGTAAATACTCCCACCCTGGTCCTGTTCGAGCTACCAGTGCCTCGTCACTGAACACAGAGTTGGCAAAAGACATACAGGAGAACACTGTTTTATGGTATCTCGGCCATTCAGGTACAAAAGCCAGAAAAACCATATAGAAAATAGTAAAATGTACTAAAAGAATTAGGAAGCAATGCGCTTTGAGTATTTATTACGTATTTTATTTAATTGTGAGTTTATGTTATTTAATTTTTATTAAGGGTCATATTTAACAATAGGCTCAAAAAATACCTGAGAAGTAAACATCCCAGACACTTCTGTGTCTCTACTCCAAGCTGATGAAGAGGGCGCTGAAAAGGCTAGAACCCTGGCATCTGCATTTCTTTTTTTTTTTTTTTAATGTTTATTTTTGAGAGACAAAGAACAAGCAGGGGAGGGGCAGACGAGAGGGAGACACAGAATCCGAAGCAGGCTCCGAGCTGAGCTGTCAGCACAGAGCCCTGACACAGGGCTTGAACCCGCGAACCCTGAGAGCATGACCTGAGCTGAAGTCACAGGCTTAACCAGACTGAGCCACCCAGGCACCCCTAGAATCTGCATTTCTAAAGAGCTCCCCGCATGATCCTGGTGCACACTCAAATTACTGAGCCAGGGCCTGTAGCCTTTTCTTAGAGCACATTTGAAGTAAGTGTATGAAAGTAACATATAATATGATAAGCATCTAAAAAATGTAGATGGGATTCATATTCCAGGCAAATGCTCATGGGCAGCTATGCTAAATGAACTCCACTGTTACTCATCTTGAAAGGTTTCTTGAAAAATTGAATAAAAATATTCCAAAGTTTTATTTTATTTTACCTTCAATGAAGCATGGTTGCTCCGTGTTGAAGAATAAGGCAGTAATCCTATTTCCCTGGCAGCCAGCACAGGAGGACGGTTCAGAGGCCCTTCCTGAAAGGCTCACGCAAAGATAACAAAATGTCAGGAAAAGCTGCAGGGCAGGGCTGAATGGAAAAGGAGGCTTGTAATCTCAAATTCAATATAAAAGATCGAAAGCATCAAATAATCAGTCAGCAGTGAGCCTCCCCATCAGAATGTTCCATCTGCCTTGGAATTCAACTTTGTGATTGTATTATGATGTGTACATTATACATCTCTCTCTCTCTCTCTCTCCATATATATAACTTCCTAGAAAAAGCTAGGCACATCTGAGGTCCCAGAAGGAAGTCTTGCTTGACTTTTAGAAGAGAAACTCATCTGAAACATCACCTCCCTTTACCCCACCCCCACCCCATCCACCTTAAAACCAGAAAAGTCTCTTTTCTAGACAGAAGTTTTAATCAGAGAGAAAGGCATGCCCCGAAAATCAGGAGCACTCGAGGAGCTATGTACAAACCCTGATACACAAGAGAGAGCCAACCCAAGGCTTGCAATTTGCCCTCTAAACAGTGATTCTGCTTTTGGAAGGTGGGCATGGAGGGAAGTTAAAGAATTTCCATGACTAATGTTTACTGAGTGCTCAGGAAATGCCTTAAGCCATTGGTAAGCACTTTGGCTGCCTTAGGGTTTTAATCCTCCCCCTGTCCCTTGGTTCTTTTCCAGTCACATTGAAGGTAGTCAATCAATAGCCTTTGAATGAATGATTTCACAAATCCCTGTTTTAAAGACAGGGGAGGTGAGGTGTCAAGGGGTAGAGTCACATGTCCAAGATCAACCACATTTGGTTTCTCCTCATTGCAGACATGTAAACTCGTACCGTTGCTTACCCAGGGTAAAAAGGGGTGGCCATGAGGGTGTTAGAGCACATCAGGGCCACCCCTGAGGATTATTAAAACGATTCATCTTGGGTCTACAGTTACGCGTGGTTACTTTGGGAGTGGGGACCGGAAGTCTGCATTTGCAGCAATTCCCCAGGTGACTTAAAGGTGACCTGAAGGGTGTACCTGGAGATAGACTGAGGTAGCATCCACAGAGCTCTCTGCACCTCCACCTGGACCCAAGCCTGTTTGCCTTTCAGACCACAAAACCTGCGTCTTGCTAAGGTGACCAAGAACCCCTTACCAAGGTAGGGCCCCTCACTCAACCCACCCTCCTGAATCTCGGAGTCTTGGCTTTGAGACCTGATGGGTACCTGCAAGACCACCAAAACCAGGGCCTTCATTTCTCTGGGTGCAGTAAATCTCCTCCAAGAAATAGGACATAGTGAGAAATCGGTGGGAGTTGTCCTTGAATCCACATCTGCTGAAGTGTAGGGCCTCCACTAAGAGTCTTTCTGGTTGCCAGACTGATGTCATCAGACATCAGATACTGTCACCTGCCGTGTGAGCAAACCTTGCTTTTTAAGTAGCATAACCAAGAAAAATGGAAATGATGGACTCCAGATACACAGCACTTTGAAGTGGCCAAAGCACTTTCTGGGGCAGAATCCCCTCTGTTTCTCTGGGATCCGAAAGGGAGCTGCATTGTTGTTCCTCTCCCACAGGTGAAGAAAGGGACACTCTAACAGGATGTCACCCACCGTCATGGCTATCATCCATATCTTACCACTTCAAGTCTTACCTCTCCTTATTGGAGCCTTGAATGACACAATTAGATGAGAAAGAGCCCAGGACTGGTTAGATATTTGTCTTTCTTCATTTTAAGAGTTGGACTTTTAGACCTGTGAGCCCCGCTAATACACAATTGCCAAGATGAATAAGACTGTCCAAGAAGTTTTCCATATTCCCCTTGTTGAATTATGTTTCCGAAGGTCCTTCAGTAAGAGAACTCACCCATTGTGTTTCAATTGTGTCATGCCTTATTTTTGTCCCCTGCCATACCAGGAGATCCCACAGGCTCTGGGTATGTCTTCTTCATGCTTTACGCCTCACTTCTAACAAATGTCCTTTATACAGGCGGGAGCTCTTTAATTTTTTTTTTTTCAACGTTTTTTATTTATTTTTTGGGACAGAGAGAGACAGAGCATGAACGGGGGAGGGGCAGAGAGAGAGGGAGACCCAGAATCGGAAACAGGCTCCAGGCTCCGAGCCATCAGCCCAGAGCCTGACGCGGGGCTCGAACTCACGGACCGCGAGATCGTGACCTGGCTGAAGTCGGACGCTTAACCGACTGCGCCACCCAGGCGCCCCAAGCGGGAGCTCTTTAAATGCCAGCCAAATAGAACGGTGTAGACCAGAGTACTGACCATCAAACAGTGTAGACCAGAGTAGTGACCAGCATCCATCATGCCGAACTATGGCCCACTGCCTTTTTTTTTTTTTTTTTTTTTGGTAAATAAAATTTTATTGGAACATGACACGTTCATTTGTTTAGATACCGCCTGTGGCTGTTTTCCCATGCAACAGAGACAGTATGGCCCACAAAGTCACACTATTTTCCATATGGCATTTTTAAGAAAAAAAAAATGTGCTGTCTAGGTAAAGAGCAAACCGGAGAGGAGTTGAAGTCATTTGTATTTTCAGAGTATATTTCTTAGTATTTCCATCTCTTAGAATATATTTACACTCCTCCCCACCCACCAGTGCAGGAAAAATTAGCCCACTGATGAATAGAATCTGGAACTCAGAAGTAATCTGAATCATGTCAGTTTTCAGAAATTGTGTACTTTATGTGACAGGATTCTTTGACTGTCAAATGTAGGAGAATCGACATAGCAATATTCCAAAGAATGATATGTATACCTGTCTCTGGGTGTACTGGAGAAACCCCAGTACACCCAGAGCAAACCCCTCACAGTGCTTGTCTCTTTGTTCAAAGCATTTATACAAAGAAAGAAGTAATTAGTAAGGAAAATCCTGGGATTTTAGCTGAGATCAGTTCATCTTAGATTCATCACCGAGTTTCTGCAACCGTTCAGCAATTTTCTTAGGTCTGGAAAATTTGCATAATGTATAGATTTGCCATTTGGTTAAATTAAATCTTGCATAATACGTTGGGGGGGACGTCTTTGAGCTGGGTGGATTTGAGGATTCAGTGTAAGATATCAACATTTTTCCTTTTTAAATCGATATTTAAATTGGCCTTGAGTTCTGAGTGGGATGGGTTTGCGAAAACCAGGAGGCTATGGCTGGGGTGAGGGTAGAGCTTCAAGAGAGTCACTCCTGGGGAGGGAGAGCGGGCTGCCAGCACGAAGGGGAGTTCGCCAGCTCCTTCAGGTGGATGCTCACCGAGCTGGAGAAACAGGAGACTTGTCCTGATGATGCCATCAAATCAGAAGGCAGTGCGGAGTTCTTGGGAGAACTTGACGTGTTCCTTACATTAGTTGGGTGCAGTGATGTCATTAACATAGAGACTTGTGCCTGCTTCTTATCTGGGGATTTATTACCGTGGAGGCTCACTGGCATAGTCCCAAACAGCAGGATGGGAGAGAACTGTCATGGAGAATGTGTTAGGACACCTGCCATCTGCCCTGGCTCTTGGGAGAGCCTAGAGGTCAGAGGACAGGGAAGGAGTTTTCAGGATGCTCAGAAAACCAGTGCTGACAGAGGGACCCCCATCTGAAAGGAGAGTGGGCAGCTTGCAGGCCGACCTTGACGATACATTACCTTTTGCAGCAATAGAGGACGAAGGATTGGCAATTCACCACCCCCAAGCAACCCAAGCATACCTACACCTCAGGCTCCCCCACACCCACAGAAGCCCCCAGTGGCCCATGAGCTCCAGCAGAATGAGAGAGAGAGCAGAGACAGGCACTTGCTTCTGACCACCAAGAAGCATCTTGTTTAATTGGGTGGGTGCCCTCTGCCCCCTCAGTCTCTTCCCCCAAACCCCAACTCCAAAAGAGAAAGACCTAAGAGGAGAATGAGGAAGAAGATCCCAGAGGCAGCTCCCCCTAGGAGACAGAGCCAAGTGCTGGATAGTAGGGGCAAAGAAGCAGGAAATGTCCCCTGCCTGAGGCAGGTCCATCATGACACAGCCTATGAGGACACGGGTCTGGAGTAATAGGAAGAGAATTTGAATCCTACTGACTTTGGAAGCTTTAAAATGGATTGGCCTGAGGTATTTTTTAAGTGTATTCATTTATTTTGAGAGAGAGGGAGAAAGCATGAGCAGGGGAGGGGCAGAGAGAGAGGGAGAGAGAGAGAATCCCGAGCAGGTTCACACTGTCAGTGCGGAGCCCAATGCAGGGCTTAATTTCATGAACTGTGAGATCACGACCTGAGCTGAAATCAAGAGTCAGACGCTTAACGGACTGAGCTCCCCAGGTGCCCCTGGTCTGAGTTTTTAATAACCACATGGCCAGAAAGCTGTTGCATCGTCTTTAGATGTCATTAAGGGATTTGACTCGGGAAGTGTGGTGCCTGGGCTCTCAACCATTCTCCCACACCGCCTGCCGTGTACTGACTGAGCATCTTGAAGCAGTTCTTAGCCCCTCTGAACAGCCATTCCTTTATCATAAAATGGGGACAAATGATAGAATCTTCTTTTCTGAGTCATCAGGTGATGCAATGAAATACAATGTATGCAAAGAGCTGAGCAGAGTGCTCATCATGTGACCAATGTTTATTAAATGGCTATCAGATGTCAAGCACTATTCTAGATGTTAATCATCATCACACTTAAGGGCCAGGAAGGGCACTTAGATATATTGACTCACCTGGGGCAATGCTAATAATATTTCTATTTTCTAGATCAAGGAAACAAGGCCCAGAGAGGTTAAGGAGCTTGTTCAAAGTCACACAGCTAGAATTCAAACCCAGATCACTCATTCCAGAGTCTACAAATGTTTATTGTTATTGTTATTAGTAGTGGTAGTTATTTTCAATTCCTTGTTTCTGGAACTAAAAACTGAAACTTTGAACATGGAGAAGGAAAGAAAGAGCTCTTTCTGGAGTCTTATGACTCCTGTCCACTGAGAAGTAGACACCAGCTCCCAAACGTACACACATACATACACACATATATACATATATATATGTATATATATACATATATATACACATATATATATGTATGTGGTAGGTGCTCAATAAATCTATTTTGAATGACTGGATGAGAAAACAGCTGGTTTCAAGCCCATTGAAATTCCTTTCTCTCCGCAGGACAAAACATGTCACATTCCCAGGTATTCACAGGCTCTGCTTTAATGACACTACTGTAGACTGAATTGCGTCCCCTCCCCTTTATGCTGAAGCCTTAAGCCCCCACGTGATGGTATTTGGAGGTGTGGACTTTGGGAAGTAATTAGGGTTAGATGAAGTCATGAGGGCAGGGTCCTCCTGTGGGAATCTGTCCTTATAGGAAGAAGAAGAGAGAGACAGCATTCTCCCTCCACCAGAAGAGGACTTAGGGAGGTTATAAGCCAGAAAGAGAGACCTCACCAGCAGCCAAATATGCTGACGCCTTGATCTTGGACTTCCCAACCTCCAGAACCGGGAGAAGTAAATGACTGTGGTTGAAGCCACCTGGTCCGTGGGGTTTTGTTACAGCAGCTCGAGTGTACTTATACAGACACCTATGCAGCCCATCGCCTTTACTGAGGTGTTAAACACTTGGCCCCTTGAATGCTCATCCTATACTTTCAAAGGGTAAAAAAAAAAAGAGCAAGAGAATTTGGAGTCAGCCCTTCTGTGTCCCGCAGGGCTTCTGCCTTCTGAAGAATTTCATCATTCTAGCAAAGCATTGAATTTATTCGGGGTGAGGGAAATGTGATGAGTTTCTTAAATCTGTGTCACCTGGCTGTGGAATCCGCCCTGCCGAGCTAGGAAGGAGGCATTAACTACATCCAAAGCTGTGTGATTAACTTATTTGTTTGCCTACAGAGCTAAAATGAAAAATCGGGAAGCTGAGTGAATCTGCACGAGCCCCGTTTTGAAGTAGGATTGTGAGAAAACCCGAGACGTGGGTTTTAATTCACATTCCCTGAGCTTACCATTATTATTATTTTTAATGGAAAATAACTTCGCACAATCTTGCTTCGTTTTAAATGGAGAATGTGCAATATTGTCTAACGCAGGGTATGAAGTTGATTTAGTATGCGTGATTTTCTCCCCCTCCCCAGGACTTTGGTTCTTTGTACACATTCAATATCGTTACATTTTTTGCTTAGAACATATATATTTTCCCCCTGAACTTTTCTCGATTGCTTTTTTATCAGGTTTACAAATCAAATCAAATAGGTATATTGCAGAGCTCTGTGATACCATTTTCTGAGCTTATAGTACAATGTATTGAATTATGCCACTCCAGCCTTTCTTTTGCTCTTCTCTCCAGATTGAGAGAGAGGGACTGTGGACCCTGTAAATTCGCTTGGTGCCCAGCATTACTGGCTAAATCAAGACCACTATTCAGGCTGTAAGAAGAGACAGAGCAAGTGTTCGTTACACAAATCAATTTGGTCCAAAGTACATCGCAGTGGGTACTCAACCATCGCTCACATAATATTGTCAACTTAATCAAATAATGCCTCGAAGACACTCACAAGCTTTTCTCTCTGAGAAATAACTTGATTGGTGGAGGAGGAAGAAGCAGCTGGCTATTCAAAAGGACACTTTTTATTTATCACTGTAAAGCACTTTGGGCATGGAGGGGAGGAAGCCCGCAGGATAGGGGATATGCTGGATATTCATTAGGCTGTACGGGGGGCGGGGGGAAGTTGTGCTCATTAGCATCCTGGCTTGGGTGCTGTGTTTTGACACCCTCATGGCAGAATTGGGGATGCTCATGGAGACAAAAGAAGCTGGGCCCCAAGAGGTGTTCTGGAATGACACAATAAATATTTGCTGGCACAGTAAAGGGCTTCAAAAATGATTCAGTGTAGTGTTTGTCTTTGGGATGTTCATGTTCTAGTAGCACAGACAGGTAAGTAATCTGATAGTAAGAAACATACATGGTTGATAAGAGCTCACCAGAGGGGAGCACAGGACTCTAGGGGCTCGGAGGAGGCATCTGAAGCCACCTGGTTTGGTTTGATTTTGGCCAACTGGTTGAGATAGAGCCCTGTTCGCAGAGCTCATCACTCTGGTTCCAGCCCAGACAGAGAGCTCAGGCAGTTAGACCTCCAGCGAATATTCACTCCTCTATGCAAGTGCTTAGCAGTTGCCCTCTAGGGCTGGGCTATCCTTAGACTTTCCATAACACCTTCCCCTTGGCCTTGACAAGCCATTGGGGTCTGGAATATGGAGTCCAGCAAATGGAGTTAGATATCTTAGGTTCCATCTTGGCTCTGCCATCTCCTAGCTGTGTAATTTTGGACAGGTAACTTAACCTCTCTGAGCTTCAGTTTTTCAAACTGTTATGGTGATCAGTGGGATAAGGTATGAAAAATGCCTAGCAAGATACCAGGGTCACAGTAGGACCTCAGCACAGTTTTATATTTAGTACCCATCCCATTACCCGACCCATTAGCTGATTCCACACTAGGCTCATAAGCAATCAGGCATTGGTAGTATTCAGCATCAGATGTCTCAACTCAGGGGAGAGTGGAATGCCCTCGCACAGCACTGGTCCTTATCCAGGGATCCGTGGATATCTGTGCACCCTTCAGGGAGTCTGTGAACTCTGTATTCAGGGATTAGGATATTAATATTTCGAAGGGGGCATTATTCTGCCAGCTGGAGGTATCTG
This sequence comes from Panthera uncia, assembly GCF_023721935.1. Lineage (NCBI taxonomy): Eukaryota > Metazoa > Chordata > Mammalia > Carnivora > Felidae > Panthera > Panthera uncia. Next base: position 1,181,893 of record NC_064815.1, read on the forward strand.
TTGAGCCATGGCTGGTATGACTGAGGAACTGAATTTTTAATTAGACTCAACTGTAATGAAAATTTAGACACTGACACTTGATTCCATTATTAAAAGCCTTTTAGGTGTGTTTTGAAAATCTTGGCTATTCAACTGCCAATTTTTCCAAGTCTAAATATAGATGAGGTATTTCTAACGAAAATGCAGTGTCCATATTGAGATGATGAGCTGTAGTACAAATTATTTGAACATCTCAGAGACTCAGAAAAACAAGAATGTAAAATATCATTTACATTAATTACACGCTGAAATAATAGTTTTGGTAAATTTGATTAAGATAAATATATCCTTAAAGTTAATTCCACATATTTCTTTTTACTGTTTAGACACGTGGCTTCTAGAAACTTTAAGATTTTGTATGTGACTCCTATTTTATTTTGTTGAATGGCTGCTCTAAAGTGTGTGATCACTGTCCCTGAACCGTATCTAGTCTTATGTGATGAGTGCATGAGTTTTTAATTTCCATTGTGCAGGGGAAGAAAATAATTTTCTTTGTATTCTTCTAGGTTCTTGGCTGAAACACCCTGTAATAAAAGAGACAAACAGGAATTTAATAACATGTCTACCTTCTGTAGACAGGGTACCTACCCAAGAAAACCAAGTAACTCCCTGGCATGGCCCAAGCCACCAGCTTAAACATCATCTCCAGCTGAAGACAAAAGATGTTAGGAGGCCAGGGGAGCCAGCAATGGGGAGGTTATTAGGAAAAGCACGGTAAATAAGGGTGAGGTGGTTATGCAGATTTAGGTCCTTGACTCATCCTTTGAAGAGAGTTTCTAGAGATTTACTTTCTCTTCCTGGTGCCTCCTGAGAGGAAGACACCCCTATAAATGGAGAATTTCCTTATAAATGTGAATGTCTCTTACAAAAGGGTATTTTCTACTGTTTTTGGAGCTTCTCCTGTGTCTGCTGTTTCTCAAAAATAATTGTCCCGAAATAACCCTTGTGCCAAAGAGGCGTATTTTGGGGTGGCAAAATATAATTCGGTACAGTTCTTGTTTTATTAGGGTTAACGACCCTACTACAGGCACTCAGCACTGTGCTTCAAAGTCTCTGATTTCTCTCCGAGTTCTGATTTCTGCTGACAGCTTCACCACATCTTACTCATCCGCCCTTGTGATGGTCACCTATGTTGCCTCCAGCAACCTGAGACCACAGACACCTTGGTGATGGAACCTTTTATCCTTACTTGAATCTGAGGAGACAGGCTCAGAAGGGTTTAAGGAGCTCGGCTCCTATGTGACAGAACTGGAGTTTAGCTCGGGGATGCCCAGCTACAAATGTCCTTGGCCTGCGTTACCACTAGGTACCTGGTCACCCCCTGGAGATAGCACACAGGTGAGCTCAGCAGTGCCTCATGGGCTCAGAGCTGAGCCCGCGGGGCGGGGCCAGAATCTGAAAGGCACATACAAAAACTATGCGGATTCTCTCCAACAGTCATCCCCGGATTGGTCGATATCAAAATCCAATTTCACCAGGATTAGCCTTGGGTTGCTCAGAGCTATTCATTGAATTAGGAACGATTATAGCAGAGGGAGCCCCGCGGTTCTTTATTAAGGTCTTTGCGGAAGCACTAAGTGATCTTCGGGAGATTAAAGTGCTGGTGGTGTTTTCTTAACATTTATAACCTGCGCCGATATCTGGGGAGTTTGTTTATTAGGAAAAATTCTGCGGCACACATCCTGACTCCTAATAGGGCTCTCCAACTGGGCCAGACTAGAAGCTGGATTTTGCCATCCTAATGAGCTTATTTTCGAACCTCTGCCAACTGCTGCCTGGAAACACACCTCTTAGGGTTAATGGACTTTCCACTCGTGTAGGGTCCTGCAGCCTCCCCTGCGTGATGGGGCCTCTGCATCTCAGGGTCGTCCGTACCCACACGCCCGAGGAAAGAACAAACCCCGATGGTTTTAACACTGTTAATAATAGTAATGATACGCATTCCCTGTTTGTTCATGGGACTTAACCGTTTGCAAGACTTGGATTACATTATCCCAGTCTGAAGGGCCCAGGACAGATGTGCATTTATGATTTTATGCATCCGCAACTAAGAGTGAAAGACGTGAAGTTAGCATTTGTGCCGCTCGCTGATACCAAAGCCAGACCTGTTCATTGACGCCACAGGCCCTTGCTGAGAACTTTCCATGTGCTCCAGATCAGCGGTTTCAGTCAGTACAGTTCCGCCCCCCACAGGGAGCACCTGAACCCCTGAAGATAGTTCCGGCTGTCCCACTGTCATCTAGAGGATGGAGGCCAGGGATGCTGCTGAACGAACATCTTATGGTGCACAGGACAGCCCCAGGTCAAAGAGCTAAGCAGCCCCCACATCAACATTTCTGGTAGAGAGACTGCTCTAGGTGTAGGGCAGAACAGTGAATGGAAACTCCCCAGTCTCTGTTCTCGTGGACTTTGCGTTCTGGTGGAGAAGACAGGCACAGCAGAAAATAACAGAAGCACATAACCTAAAAGGAAGAAGGGATACATACTTTGGTAACGGGCAGGTGAAGATTTCTCAGATGGGTCATGTCTGGGCAGACAGCCAATGGGCAAGAGGGGGCAAGCCGGCCACATAGGCATCTGGGGAGAGAGTTCTCCAGGCAGAGGAATAACCGGTGTGAAGCCTGAGGAGGGAGCTTGCCGAGTGGGTGGAAGGAGGAACAAGGTGGCCAGTGAGCAAGGACTGGGGAGCCTCAAGAAGCAAGGGGGTCGGGGCGCCTGGGTGGCTCAGTCGGTTAAGCGTCCGACTTCGGCTCAGGTCACGATCTCGCGGTCCGTGAGTTCAAGCCCCGCGTCAGGCTCTGGGCTGATGGCTTGGAGCCTGGAGCCTGCTTCCAATTCTGTGTCTACCTCTCTCTCTGCCCCTCCCCCGTTCATGCTCTGTCTCTCTCTGTCTCAAAAATAAATAAACATTAAAAAAATTTTTTTTTAAAAAAGAAGCAAGGGGGTCAGGGCCAGGCCATACTGAATACCACAGCCCAGAATGAGGGCCTGGGCTAGAGGGTTCAGAGAGGGCAAGTGCCCTGGCCGTTCTCCTTCTGCCTCGAACATCCTTTGTTTTCTCAAATTCCTCTCATCTCTGAGCGAGCAGATCAGCAGTAATTTGCTTGGTCTTTATGTTCTATCTTCTGATCTCCGAAACATGGTTATGAGGTATCTTTCCAGTTCAGCTGCGTCCCACTTAGAGCCAAAATGGTACTTAGGAAAAAAAATCAGGGATAAATCAAGAGTTCTTCTTCGAGCAATTAATTCCAAGGAAGCCTTGCCAGGCACCAGCCTCGGGGGATGTAGCTCCCTAGCAGGGAGCCCCTGACTTTGGGGAATACACGTTCTAGATGTGCAGTTCCCTGCGCAACCTTCTTAGAATTTCTACGTTATTTTATTTTTGTCGGTAGAAGTTTCACTCTGGGCGTTCGCCGTAAGCTTCACCAACCTTCTCAGGAGTTCCGTGACCGCTTTAGCCATCTGTGTGAGGTACAGCTCTAGGCTCAGGGAACTGGCAGGCCTGTCCTTGCTTTTGGAGTATCGGCTGCCTCTCGGAAGGCTGGTGGAGCATGTCTCAGTCCTGCTGAAGGGCATCAGTACCTCCAGGCCTAGGGATGGAATGGTGGCCAGGGCGCCCAGGCTGGCAAAGGTAAGATTGCAGTCTCCTCTATTTCGGGAACTCATTAAAGTTCCCAGGGCGACAGATGGGAACCTGGGACAGCTCAGGCAGAGACATTCTCTATTCTTATGGACCTAGTGTGGGGCCAACCCTTTGGAGAACCTCAGGCCACCTTAAGTGGTAGCAAATGAATCTCCTCCTTGACTACAGCTACCCATCCTACATGTGCTTCCAGTTTGTTTTCTTGTTTAATAAAGGGTTGTAGTGGGTTGAGTGTGGCCTTCAAAAGATATGTCCTTGTCCTGACCCTTGTGAACCCATGAACGTGGCCTTATTTGGACAAAGGGTCCTTGCAGATGTAATTAAGTTAAGGATCCCAAGCCAAGATCTAGGGTGAGCCTTAAACCCAGTGCCTAATGTCCTTATAGAGAACAAAAAGGCAGACAGAGATGTGAGTCTCAGACACACAGAGGGAAGAAGGCCGTATGAACACAGAGACAGACTGGGGAAAGGCAACTCCAAGCCAAGAGGCCACCAGAAGCTGGAAGAGGTAGAGATGGGCCTTCCCACAGAGCCTCCCGAGGGAGTGTGGTCCTGAGAGCACCCTCACTGTAGATGTCTGGCCCCTACAACCGTGAGGGAGTACATTGCTGTTGCTTTCAGCCACCACATTTGTGGTAATTTCTTAGGAGACTACAACGACCTCAAACTCAGGCTTGTCCTGAGTATGTTTTCCCTGAAAGTTCCCAGGAGAAAGGAAGGGGAAGGCCCTCATCCTGACCTACTCATCATGAGAGTCGGTGAGGACCACTCTGCAAGGCCTCACCCCCACCGTGCCCCGGGCTCCGGAGTAGCTATTTTGCACAGCCCCGGTCTCATTTGGTCCACTTGTGTTACGTCCCAACGTGTAAGCAGGCGTGCTTGAGCTCACAGATCTGTTTTTCTTTCTCGGCCTCTGGATCCTGACGTCATCCTCTTCCCTCTCCTCTCCATCCACCCACGATCTCTGAAACACTGTTGGTTTATTTTCCATTTTACATGTTATCTTTAAAATTTACCGTTAATACACAGGTATCCCGACATAACAATTGATGAGCATTTGTATACATGCCCACACTACAAAATGATTAATTGAGCGTTGTATGTTTTTTATCAAAGGGAACAACGCAAAGATTTCTCCAAAGTCCTGTTTGACTAAAGATGATTAATTTTAATTTTCACATGAGCGGCATAATGCTATTAATCATTTAATATGTTTAATCATAATCTCTGTAATTCCTAATTAGGTTTATTAAGCTGAAACATCCAGCCGTTCTGTACAAATCCGAATCTAAGTTTCTTTCTTGGGATGAGAAGGAATTTGTTTTAATTTGCATTTGAACAGCAACTTCTTTCCAGAGGAAAGAAGCTAGAGCTGCAGGTTCAGGGTCTCAGCAGCTGCTTGTGCTGACAGAGCTTCTTAGGTTAGAGTACTAAGACCCCAACCATGTGGTTCAAGGACATGTCGCTGGCTTTGTCGTGTAACCAAACCTCCTATTACCAGCAGAGAAAACATTCCTGCTCTGTTTGGTCCTCGCTGTTATAAGACTGCGTTTTGATTCACTTGAAGGTGCCAAGCAGACTGTTTGCTCCTTCACTCGTTACTTTATTGATACACTTGTAATCCCTTCCGCTGTTCAGTCAGTGATTCAGCCAGCCATTCAACCTGCGTGTATCTTTTGTCGGCCATAGCTCAGCTCTGGCGTCCTGTGCTGATCACATCATGCCCCACGACGATCATAGGTGGCTCGTCACAGTTTTTATGATGAAATATATACTCTTGCTCTACGCATAGGGCCATTTGTAACCCAACCGCCACTACCCCCACAGTGTACCGTTCTGTCCTTCCTTCACATGACCTGCACTGACCAGTGATCACATGTGGAAGCCCCCTGAATCCAGAACATGATTTCACCTTTGCGTCTTTGCATGTGCTTTGCACACTGCGGGTACAGCATCCGCCCCCTTCATCTGTTCTGTTAGACACCTCCCACTCAAAACATAACCCCCCAGAACTGGCAAGCCTCTTAAGGCATCCAGCCCTGCAGCGTGTCCCTGATTGACGTTTACGCAGCCCTCTATGATTCCCTGTGATCCCAGCCTTGCAACTGTCTTTTTCTACCCTCTTTCTCTTCCTCTGAACTGGAAACTGAATGTGTTTGGAGGCCTGACTTATATATCCAGTGTCTAGTAGTTGCTCAGTAAAAATATGTATAAGGAGCCATGAGAACCTTTCCTTTACCTGAGAGAGGGTTTTTCACTCCTCATTCTGACATTTAAAAAAAAATCTCCATAACTCTAAAATATTCATTGCTTTCCATTTACTGACCGTATGCCATGTGACAAGAACTCTGCCAAGTTGGCATATGTGATTGCAGTCAGTCCCTGCAGAGCCTTAGAAGGTGTGCATTATTATTATTACTCGTTTTCCAGGTTAGAGGACTATCACCATACTCCTGCCTATTCACTCCAACAGCATAGACAGAATGGCCAAGTGCATTGTTGTTGTTGACATGACATAGCACCTCAAGGTTGAAGAAGGTCATCCAGGGGGGCCTTAGATACCAAACCAGCTTGGAACAGTCTTCTGCCAGCCCCTGGGAAGGTCTTGCTTTCAGAATGCAATTCAGGGGGCGCCCAGGCGGCTCAGTGGATTAAGCATCCGACTCTTGATTTCGGCTCAGGTCACGATCTCACAGTCATGGCATCAGCCCTGAGTTGGGCTCCACTTTGGGAGTGGAGCCTGCTTGGGATTCTCTCTTCCTCCCCTTCTGCCCCTCTCCCCGCTAAAAATATAGTAATAAAAGTTTTTTTAACAGCATCAGAATGCCATTCAGGATGTATCAGTAAGGAGAATGGAAATGAAGTCTGCCAATAAACACACGTACTGACGAGACAGTCACAAATTATGCCCATGTTATTTTGATATATATATAATATCTATTATATTATATAATATGTATATAATATATATAATATATATAATATATATATGGCTGCATTCATATATTATATATATTATATATATTCATATATAATATATATTATATTATATATATTTTAATATATATTATATATATTTTGATAAATATATATCAAAATGTATATATGGCATATATAAAACACTTATGTATATAAAATAAACATACATATTTTTTAATATATAAAAATACATATTTCTCGTTGTGAAATTGTTTCCTTCTCTGTGTCTTTATTATTTTACACCTGGCTGCTTGCATTGATAGTTTCGTCCCAGTTAATATGCTTCTAAACTGTTTATAAGTAGGTGAGGCTGGTTCCTTGCTCATCAATTTGATGGGCTTCCACATAGGTTTTCCATCATGGTTTTGGAGAAGCAACTGACTGATGTGAATGGCATCCACTGCCACCCAGAGGCAAGAGATGCTAATTGCAGAGAAAGTTTCTAGAAGCATCTCTAGAACCAAGAGGACCCGTACCCGTCATGACTATCAGGATACCAAATGTTCCCGTGACTTTTCTCCTGGTTCCTGCCCATATCCAGGTGCCGATGTAATATCATGTTGTCCAGACTCATTTTGGCAAGAACGGGAAGCAGAGTAACGAGTTATGCTAATAATGTAACCTTATCTACACCAACATGGTCCACAGAATGTCTTGCTGTGCTGGAGATGCTTTAAACCTGCACCGTCTGACATGGAAACCACTAGCCCCAGGTGGCTATCGAGTACTTGAAATGTGGCTAGTGTCAAGGAAAAGCTGCATTTTACATTTTATTTAATCTTAATTCATTCAGATTTAACCAGCCACACGGGGTCAGCTGTAACGGACACGATAGAACTGCACAATCAAAAAACGAGAAGTTCAAGCCTTAATAATAAATTAAGTCAATCAGATGCTTACTTAGACTGCAGAGCACCAAACAACCTTTTCAAATGTTTTATTACATTTGCAAATATTTTATCTTCACACTCTCAACAATTAGGTAGGCGATGTTTTAAGATTTTGGACACCTTTGATTAAGGGATACCCTCTCCTAGCTTCAGTGATGAGGTTTTCTCTGCCTAATTATTAAAACTCCCCCAATACCTCCACACCAACCACCCATCCCCTTGCTTTATTTTTCTTCCTGGCGCTCTCTTTCTACCAGCTGCATATTTCGTTGTTAATGAGCTCATTGCCTTTCCTGCCCCCCACCCCCACCATAAGAATTGCGCTCCACGAGGGCAGGGAGTTTTGTCCGCTTTTCTTGCTACTGAATCCCAGATCCACATTACGCTCTCAGGGGGTATTCAGAAATGTTGAATGAATGAATGACCCAGCACTTCTTTCCTTGTCCTTGTTCCTCTGTTCCAGCATTTTCCGACCATTTAGGGGAAGCAAAAGCAGTTTGGAAACAGCACGTAGGTCCACTCAGAGCCTCTTTACTCTTGTCCTTTTAGCAGACAGATGACGCAGCACCGACGGATGGCCAGCCCCAGACACAACCTTCTGAAAACTCAGAAAACAAGTCCCAGCCCAAACGGCTGCATGTCTCCAACATCCCCTTCCGGTTCCGAGATCCGGACCTCCGACAAATGTTTGGCGTAAGTAGTGCGTTTCTCCTCTGCAGTGCCTGCTCTGGGGTCCCCAGAGCCCTCTCTTCATGTAAGTTCTGAAGGTGAGATGTGGACATAGGGGAAAAGAAAGGCATTTTGGATCCTAGTCTGTAGCTGTATTTTGGCCAGAATCTCTTCACGATTTCAGCATCCATTTTGTATGTGTTCACCGTGTTCCCACTTGGCCAAATGCTGCTCTTCTAATTAGGAACGGGAAAGTCAGAAGGAAAATGAGCTCCCAGATAAAATAGCATTGAAAGAATCTCACTGATGGTCCCAAATCAAGTGGCCCGGGACCCTACATCACGGCTGAAATAAACATTTTGTGTCTTTTTGCTTCTTCTATTGTAGTTGCCAAGTTATCACGACATTTTCCTGCATATACCTCACTCTTTCCCAGGCACTGTGCATTTGGATTTCAGATGCAGCTTTAGAGAATAATTAGTTCTGCCTAAAACTTCATTAAAAAGCAAAACCAAAAAAAAAAAAAAAAAAAAGCTAAAGACATCTAAATCTGACTTGCATCCCACCATATACATTCTCCTGGAGTTGGTGGTGAGGATTCATAGGTTTTTACTGCGACGTTACCCCCACAGAGGTGCCTTTCCAAGGCACCATGATGGAAATGCAGAGCAGGGCGGAAGCCACGACCAACCTAGAGAAAATAAATGATAGGGTTGCTTCCTTGTAGGACGCCATGACTCTGATTCTTTTCCTGGACGAAATGGTGCGGTGTTCACCTTGAGAAGGAATGAGTTAGCCGTGTCTTTGGGCTCAGTTCCACCAAAGGATAAAATTCTGACAGGGCTTAGATATCCTTCGTTTGTTGTTGTCGTTGTTGTTGTTATTGTTTTTGCAAACGTACTCAGCCTGTTTGTTCATGACATCCATCCCAGTATTGATGGGAGGTATCTGTGGATTCCATGAACAGAACCACAGCCTTAGCATTTGACTTAGAGGAAAGGTTGGCTGCTTGGAGTTTCTTCTTCTAAGAGTCTGTGGATGGATGCAAATGTTACAGAAGGAATAAGAAGAAGCCAAACTTTAATGCCTAACCCCGGGCAGAGTAGACCTCACCTCCCCCCCTCATGTAAAGGGGAGCGCTGGCTCATCACTCTGCGACTGTGGGGTTAGCTTGCTTGCACCTTTTATTTCTTTAACATGCGTGATGTTTATCAAGTATGCATCTGACACAAAGACAGAGCAAGCGTCCTCATATTCAGATACCCAGACTTGATTCCTGACATTTCAGAGGAAAAGGTCAGCTTCTGCACTTTTATCTTCCTCGTTTGGTAATAACCTTGAGTTGAGCCCTCTAACTCTTGCCGAGTAGAGATACCCTCGGGCACTCTCAGGTCAAAGATGACTTTGAAAAGTGCAGAGCATTCAAAGTGAAAGTGGAGGTTAAGTGTGTGTAAAGCAGTGAGACCAGGTTTGAATGATGGCAGCCAGAGGAATTAGATTCCTTTTGCCACGTCAGGTTAGAAAGTCTTGCTCTGTGGTCCATCTTCCCTCGTCAGGTGTCACTGGGATGTTGGCTTTGAATCTGGCCCTCTTAATGACCATCCTGGTGGTCTTTCAGAGTGTCACTCACTGCAGCGGCCCCCCTGCGGGTGCACTTCCCTCCCTGGTCTTCTCTGTTATCTTAAAAGTCACCACACAGCCAAGTCAGAGACGTATTGGAAAAATCCATAGCTGGAACTCCCGAAGAAGGCATCCTGCTTGCACGGATATCTGAGCCTCTGTGTCTTCACGGGGCCAGGGCAAGCGGTGCAGGGCTGAGTCCTGCCAAAGACCGAACACACTACGGGTTGTCAAACTAGGATCACGATCTACTGGTTTCAGAGCCAGTGTTTGTAAAAATGAAACATTTTAAGCAACTGACAAGACGTCGTTGACTTGACAAGATGATAGATACGCTTAGTATCAATTAAGAAAATGCAGCATGCCTTCAGTAATATTGAAATTAATTTTGCTCATCACAAACAGCATCTGTGCTCATTTGAAAAGTACGCAAGATTTTTTTTTTTTTAGGAGTTTCAGCTATAAAAATGTTCAGGCACATACGGATTCCTGGATTCTTTGTAATAATGCTGAGGCCTCTTTGGTTTACAACCTCTGTTCTGAAGAATGGAACTTCAAAGCTAAAAATCTGTTGTTCCCAGCCAAGCATTGGTGGTGGCAAGCCCATTCTGGTTATACGACAAGCTTGGTGGCTTGAGTCACATTGAAAGGCATCTGTACACATTCTGATTGGCTCCCCACATTCCACTTGAGAGAATTAAGTGTGGTTTCTTTGCGGCCATAGTTACTGTAAGATACCACATTTTGATTCCCCTCAGATCTTTTCCAAGTCAGCTGGACATGAGATCTCTTTTTGCCTTTTATTGCTCTATTCTCCCTTTGTCCCTTCACTTTAACAGGAGCTAGAATGGCGGTGATTGCAGAGAAAAACCCTCTCCAAGATTTTTGGGCTTTTCTCCTTTGTCTCTTTTGTTAAATGCGGCCATGGGGATTTGAAACTGAAACCAAAACAAGACAAAAGAGGAAGTTCTCTTCTCAAACTGCCTAAAACCTGGCCGTGTTCATAAACAACTTTTGCGACCATTAGTAATTCAGCCGTGAAGTTTGCAACTTCTGCAGGCCTGATGGTCGCTGCAAGAGCCTCACATTTTGTTTTTAATTTGTGGCTTCAGGGCCTGTTCATTACGATTCTGGTTACCTTTTTCCCACCATGTACTCGGTACTTGATATTCTTTATTTCCTCCTCCTTTGGATGAATTTATTCTAGTGTTTGGCATTAAATCTTCTAAGTTCAGGCTTGCTTGCTTGCCTTCATTCTTCCTTTCTTTCTTTCTTTCTTTCTTTCTTTCTTTCTTTGTTTCTTTCTTTCTTTCTTTCTTTCTTTCTTTCCTGCTTTTCTTTTTTCTTTTCTTTACTTTTCCTTTCCTTTCCTTTCCTTTCCTTTCCTTTCCTTTCCTTTCTTTTCTTTCTTTCATAGAACAGTCTTTGGTCAAGAAGTTATGGCCACAGTGGAGCCAGAGTCTTTTTAAAACACCAGTTGGGGCCGAAAGGAACAGATCAGGGGCATTGGTTCTGGGTGTTTCACTGTAAGAAATATTGCTTCTGGCCTGGCTACTTCAGTCTTGAGCTCTGTCCTTATTTCAGGAAGCACTCGTGAGAGTGCCTTTTCTTTATGTTTGAAATCTTGATGATCCCATGAAAGAAATGTGTGAATTTCCTCCAAATTGATTGTAATGGCTTGCTCTTGAGCAGAATGATTCTTTACCTTACCTTTAGAAGTGTACATGTACCTAGGTGAGTGAGAGAGGTGGTTATGATATACCCAGACCACTGACAGGACACATTGTATCACAGGACTGTTTTCAGAAATAACTACTCATGGAGTATAGGATTCAAATGTGCACAATACCCTTGTTTATAGCACAGCCTTGCTTCTGTTATCAAAATACAAACCCTCTAGGAATGATGCATGATCTAGTGAAATCACTCATAATTGTCACCCAGAAACAGACCACATGACTTTCAGAACATGCAAAAGAAGCTTTAATGATCACTTCTTTGTAATAAAACAGAGATGCCTGCCCCTTTAGTGTTACTGGCAAAGTTCCATGCACCGTGCTGTTAGAAGCAATGAAGCCTTTATTTTTTTATTTTTTTATTTTTTTTGGACCTGGCCTGGTGCCTCCTAACTTCTGCATTCCAGACATGAAGCCAACCCAAAGAAAACTGAGACGGTGCCTTTTCTTAGCCTCCATGTACACTCTTTGAGCTAACCTTTACTTTCATGTTTTATGCTATAACCGTTGAACATCGTTCACAGTTTTTCAGGGAAGTATTATTTGATCTGAGACTGTCTGAAAATGCCTGGTACGTACCTGCTCCAGCGCATGCCTGTAAGCTTCTGGATTTTGTTCTTGATACAGCTATTGAGACCCCTTGCGTGGATTTGGAGTTGTCGTGGAACGCGGCGAACCATGGGTGTTGAGCAGACAAATGCGAGTTAATGTCTGCGAGCGAGCTGTGTCTGTTTAAACTGAACGTGTGCCAGCTGTGTTTACATCATTAGTACCAAACTTCCCAATTAAACTGTTGATACTATAAATACAGTATGCAACTGTCTTCAAAATGGGGCTTACACCAGTATTCTTCTTGCCCGTTTGCTTCGCTTGCTTCGCTGGCTCTGAGAATCACCCACCCAGTGGCAACTGCCAAAGAGGCAAACATCTGAGACCATTTCAGGGCATATGGTGTCATTGTTTCATTTAGGGAATGACACATGCTAGGATTACTTCTTGATTGGTTGGTTCTGTTTCAACCAGATCTTATTTTAAAGGGAGTGTTTTCATGTTGACTGCTTAGAGAATGTTCCGTAGATGACATTTGCTTCATGGTTTTGGAAGGAATCCTTTTCAAGCTTCCCTGCTCATAAATATGTGTGCTTTCATGCTCTTAGGCCTGAAATAAATATGATAGCATCTGTGTGGACTGAATATTCTGAGGAGGTTATATCAAAATCACTGCTTCTGAGGAGTTCACAAACGGGGGGAGTTTTTACCATGAAAGTCAGCTCCCCTTTCAATGGCAAATCCTGCCATTTCCCAAACCTGAAAGTTTTCTTCTTCTATTTTTAACAACTTTCTCTGCCCAAATCTAGGGCACAGAAAATGCTCCACAGAAGAACATTCTCTTGACCAAAAGGAAATTAGAGTGCCCATCAATTGCAGGGTGAGCTACCTATGAGTTTCTTGGTATTTCCATCTCTCCTGCTGGCACTGTAGTCCTCCCCTGTCCTCTCCCAGCCCAACTGCTTCTTTGTTTCTTCCTAGCCTTCTACTTCTCCCGGAGGAAGAGAAACATGTCCGCTCTACAAGACGAATTCAACGGGCAGTCCCCTGACCGCCTCTGTATCCTGGGGGATGGGCATATTTTCCATGACATAGCTTTGGATTCCCTTTTTCTCATCAAACTACTTTTGTTTCAAGGTTTTGAGCTCTTTCTCTTCAACTGGAGTGTGCATAGTTTTTTTTTTTTCTGCCTTTCCAGGGGAGGTAGATTTATTTGTATGTTCCAGAGGATAGCCTCTGTATGTTTCAAATAATTTTGTTCTCAAATCTTAGTTGCACCCTCTTCACACTTATTCTCAGGGCCCCCTGGTATCCTGTGTATAGTGGCCAGGGGAGCTGTCTTCTCTTCTCTGTCTTCTTATCTTTGGTTCTTTTTCTTTCCCTCCCAGCCACTCTGTCCTCTGCAACATGGAGGCTGCTTAATGCTTTCTACCCTGGGGAAAAAGACAGAATGCAGAATCTCTTAGGGCAACAAAGGACGCAGTAAAAATCCAGGCTGCAAAAGCAAATGGAATAATACAAAAGCTCAAAATAAAAGAAAAAAAGATGGACATATTACTTCGTGTGGTTCCATTTATTTTTTTAATCACTAAAAGGAGCACTCGCCCTAATTCTGCATCAGGGTAAATTTCCCATCATACTTTTCCTGGGCCATGCCGCATACTTTCACAACAACCCCCTCCCACCTGCACACTCAAAAAAGTTAAATAAATAAATACCCACTGTACTTCATGCAAGCTAAGAAAAAGGAAGAGACTCCAATGTCAAGGGGAAAAGATTTTGGACTATCAGATGCTTCTGATTCCAAGTCCATGTTCCCTTTTTGTAAAAGTATGAATCACAAATTGTTTGACGTGCACGTCTCCCTAGGACTATGAGATTTAGCAAATAAAGACAAACATAAGATAACAATAGTTGAATTTGAATTGTAGATAACATATTTTATTAAGTATAGGTATGTCTTAAATATTGCAGGGATTGTAATTATCCTGAAAAATTTGAAATTTAAATTTAACTACGCATCCGTGAGTTATTTGGCTGCCCTATTTGTAATCTGAAACCATGTTTCTGGCCTAAATATGTCAAGTTGCTTTCACCCCTTATAGAGTCTATTCATGCTAATTGTCTAAAATCTATTTGTTTGTTTAACAAAATGGGGAATCATTTTGAGAGAAGTACATTTCAGCCTGAGGGCTAATCACAGCTACGCTGGTGTCTTGATTATGATGGATATCCTCCTGGAGGATCTTGCTTTTATCTCTTTGGACTTGACTTCTCTTCCATGGCCTCACTGTTCCTCTAGCTTATGCTGGGGCCAAGGGCCGTAATCCTCATCATCAGATTCTACCTGGACATTTTATTATGAAAACCACACCTCTCCCAGGAGGTTTCTCCCAGTAGCTAGTGGAGTAGAGTAGCATAGGAGGATCAGTTTACACACCAACCAGTTTTCATCTTCGGTGCTCAGTGCCTGGGAAAGTTATTGCACACACATAAAAAAAGGAAAATGGAACCAGCCACTTGACTATACATTTTGCCCCAGGCCAGTGCTATACCTTCTCACATGGTGGGGTATCCAGCAAGATGGAAATCTGTGTGTGGTTCCACTGTCTCTTGGTTCAAGCACTTCTCTAAGGATAAAACAACTTAAAATGCCTATCCTTGATAATAAAAGAGGAAAAAAAACCTCTGACTTGGGGTACAATTACCAATGTGCATAATATGATTTATTCCATTTCTCTTGCTTATAAAACATTTCTATTTCTTTGCAGCAATTTGGTAAAATCTTAGATGTTGAAATTATTTTTAATGAGCGAGGCTCAAAGGTAAGCAATTTAATTTACTTCAGGACTGTTTAGCTTATTTTTAAACGTTTGCTATGCATAATGGAAAACAACTGCACTGTTTTAATTAGCACATTGTGAAAATACACTTTAGTGGGAATTCCTTTAGAGACCTCCTCCAGTTTCCAAAATGGTGGGAAATACATTGGGTTTAGTGTAAATGTATAAGGGGGGGGTAATTTAAAATTGCTGTTTTATACCTATCTATTTATCTATTTATATATATATTTATATATATATCAAGTTTCCAGAGGAAAATTACCCATGCTTAAAAAATAATGTTGTTGCTACATTTTTGTTTTTCAGTGATAATTATGTTCTTTATATTAAAAAGTGAGTTGATAGTCTCATGCGCAGGTAAATATGTGATTATTCTGTATTAATAAAGTGCAGTTATTTTCCTGGGTTGTAGGGGAGAAAATTTCACATACACCAACCTTTTGAATGTAATTGTTTTCCTTAGTATATTCACCACTCCACATTTTGCAATTTGCCATTGCTTTGAATTTTTTCCCCTATAGGAGACCAATTTTAAAGTAGCTTTTCCTAGAGGTAAGAGTGTTAGTAAAAGTCGAGGGTTATATGGAAAGGCCCCTTCAACATGGAAATACATTAGGTTGGGGGGGAAAGGCCCATGTCTTTCAATGTATCCCCTGTATCATTCAGTGGTCATCAAAATGCAATCCCCACAGGAGCAGCAGGACTTAGGAACTTACTTAGAAATGCAAATTCTCAGGGTCCAACCCAGCCCTAATCAGATACTCAAAATTGGAGCCCAGCAATCTGTGTTTTACGAGACCTTCCAGGCCTGTTGTTAAAGTTCTAAATCCCTGATGCCAGTCCCCAAGCTGTCCAGAATTCTAAGCTCCCTTCTTACATCTTCAGACTGTGAAAGTGGATATTGGGACAAATCGCTTGCCAGATACAGAGATACTGTATGCCCTATAACTTTCCTTATACAGGCAACTTGGGACAAGGCAGTATCCAGGAGGGTTAAGAGAAGAACTGTTTTTTTCCAAGGGGGACAGTGCCAACTCTCTTGGGCATAGCATACCTCCTTCCATGAAGCAAACATTTGAATATATTATTCCCTGGGCAGTCTGCACACTTACCCTCCTGAATGGGATGCTGCAGATTGCCGTGAGGGAAGAAAATCCAGTATTCTCCTCTCCATAGCCAAAATGATGTTGCAATATGCCAGATGA